>NC_074698.1:24695257-24995257 GCF_029448725.1 Salvelinus fontinalis
GCATTAGTCTGGAGCACAGATCCACCCTCTATTCTTTGCCCCAAGGCTGCCCTGCTCTGCCCTGCTGGCAGCCCTGCCTGCACAATGAGACACACACAACATCAGCCTGACTCTATGCACAGCCAGAGGTCCTGAGGTCACAAACATTCACAACCTTTGTCAACTTGAACACCACCTGGGACAAGGGCTGTCATTGGCTGACACATGGAAGTGGTATACGTCTGTCTGGCAGGAAAAGAGGCCTCTATGACTTACAGCCCATCTTAGACTGCACAATACAAAAGGTAGACTTGACATCGACACAGATGCTTTCAGATATTCAAAGCCTGGGGAATACATGTATTACCCTTGCATTAAACTTAATTCATAGCTCTCCTTGAAAAGTAATTAATGTCTTTCCCAGTGGAGAAAACTGTATGATTAGCATTACTGATGAAAAACTGTTGTGAACATTTTTTGTTTTGGTTTGTGTCCTGTGCCTGTGTCTTTAAATGTCTTGGATTAAATGTTCTTGGCACGGTCAGTGTCTGAAAAATGACCGAACTGCAACAAATGTCTCTTTGTTCTCTCGCTAATCCTTCTTGGAGTCTGAAGTCTGTGTCTTTGAAAACATTCTTTATTTTTGGTCATGATCTATGTCTGTTCTATTACACTATGTTCCACTAAATGCAGACAGAACCCTTGACAGAGAGGTGCTGTAATAAAAAGTGCTTGATCGTGTTCCTGGAGTTTTCATTTGTCTCTTTATTCTTCTATCCAAGCAGCAAACAAACACTAAACTCAACATGTCATATCATGAGGATGTGGCCAATGTCGATGTCATGGGATTGGAAGGATGACAAGATATCCATGATTAGTAACAATGTCATGAACCATATAAGCCTACCAACACTACACATAGAATGCGTAACTCATTTTCTGCTCATTTCTTTGTCTATAAAGTATTTAGTGAGAGCACCAGGAGCTTGAGTGATGTCACTCCTGTTGGTCCTCTGTAGAACAATGCCTCCCTCAGGAGATAAAATGTTGTGTCCCTGACAGCAAGACAATGGGTCTCCTGGCCGCTCAGAGTGACAGCACACACTGGACACATACATGCCTCGTCTGATAGGTTCACGTCTCATCATGAGGGTGCCCACAGATAATATATTCACATTGCTAACATACAAGCTACAAGCCACAGACCCACACGTTTCTGAGGCAACAATCCAGTTGCTGTTCCTACTGGAGCTCCTTATATGCAGACAGGGATATAAACCATGATGACTCAGACGGACATGAGGACACACAGTGAAGAGGAAGCTTACAGTATAGATGCATAAGAGATAAGACACATTGGGTATTTCGCAAAAACACATATACACTCTTGAAATATTTGTGAATATATATATATATAAAATTGAATATAGTATTATATTAATTTACATGACAAATGTTTATCATCATGAAGTATTCACATGAATGATGCCTTTACAAATAGGAATATTCTAGGATGGAGCACTGATGATACATTAGCCTACATTGGGCAAAACATAACTTCTCCTTCACCAATTTATCAAATAGAATTCCCATGACAACCAGACACAGGGGTATGACTGCTATGCAAGTATATTATCAGCTGTAGGTATCAGTTACTCTGGTATAGATGAGCTGGCAAAAATGTTGTAGGCCTATACTTTTTTCTGAGAGCTCTCAGGCCACCGGGTGAAATTCCTCTGGGTGTTTTTAGTGCATAAGGAGTACAGCACAGCAGCATTCAATGACCATAATAAACATCCGATTTCACTGTGATGTCATTATCTTGGAGCAGCATTTCTATAAGCGGTAAATCATGTCCTCGTTTCAAGAAGGTTGTCGTCATTGCTACATCACCGACCTGGGGAATTCTGGTGGACCAATGCCCTCTCAAACATAGGCCTCACACACCCCATTTAATCCACTTTCCTTTCAAATAGGCCGACATAGCGGCGGAGACAGCGGGGTGTCCACCAAGGTGAAACCGCATTTGTGGCTGTTTATTTATAAGGCGATCTGATTCTCTCTCACCGTTATTTACCAAGATAAAAAAAAAAACATTAAACGTTTATCCATTTAAATTTCCCCAAGTAGCCTAATGTATAGGCTACCACAGTGCCCATAGCTGTGAAATATGTTGCCTTTTGTTTTTCTTTTCGTTTTCTTATGAGAATGTATGTTTGGGAACAAACAACACAGGACACAGAGCTGGCACTAACACTTAACTATTGCCGCCGCAAATTATTCGAACGCTTAATGCATTGTAGCCTAAGCCATTACACATTTATTTCCATGCATGCATTAACTAATATGTGTGGTTAACACATGACGTGCCAACCACACGAAACCTCTGCTCCCTTGTGTTACCTGCATACGGTGATGAGATTTTTTCGCTCTACGCCGACGCTCCGATAAGATGCCTTTTTCGATGTCAAACCCATAGCCATTGCTTTTCGGACACAGCCGGATTCCATTCAGCCGCTGTACGGAGCCTTCCGGTAGCCCAGCACCACCAATACCCCTCCCTCCGCAGGCCTATGCCATATATTCCGATGTCCTCAGTTCTCCGCGAGAAGGTGATGCTTAATTAGTGGGCTCTACGTTGACGCACAACGATGGAGTTGTGTAGGGTCGAGTTGTACAGGGTGAATAGACAGAGAGTATAATTAAAATACCCTCTGCATCAAGATACCCAATGCACATACGTTGATTTAGCCTACATAAAATATCCCATCATTGAATAATCCTACATTTTATCATAATGTGCTTTGCGGTTTTATAACACTATAGAAAATGATGACTGACTATATAGGATATTATTTAGTTGCGCCACAACATATCTACAAATAATATGTAATAAAACAATTAGAAATTGGCATGAAATAAATGCAAATGTATTCTACTTAATTGTATATGTTGTGCTGTAGATAATTGGCCACAAGGTGGAATATTGTGCCAAATGATTGTGTGACTCCTCTACGCTAGAGGTCGCTCTAAAATCGTTACGTCACCATTTTTTTTGTAAACAGAATGAAAGATGGCGGAGTCGGGGGAACCCAAGGCAACCTGTACTTTTCTATTTAAAAAATCTACCAAAAAATGCAACGCTCGGAAGAGAAAAGCCAGTGACAGCGACAAAGGTGAGCTACCGTGTTTAAGTCCAGCTCAGTGTTGTTTCCAAAGCTAACCAAAAAACTGCATTGTGCATGAAAACAATGGCTATTAGTAATAGTCCTCGAGCTAGCTATAGTAGCTAACTAACCTAGTTAGCTAACATTTGAAGTTTATTTAGTAAAGCATAAAGATTGGGCTAAGTAAAAACAAAACTACTGCCAACTATAAAACACCCAAGCCATGGAAATGATTGTGCAAGTGGCCGAGTACTGTAAACACGGAAATGTCCCACTCACATGCTGATGCTTGCCTCATTGCCTCCTCCATTGTCAGATGGCAACAGTGACGAAGACAAGAATGCCGTCGTCAGAAAAGAAAAAAAGACGGGTTCAGCAAACCCTATGATTCAAAGGGTAACGTCCCATGACTGACTACAAACGAATCAGTCTTTATACGAAACATTTTTTATAGTGTGAAATCATTATTCTCTTCCCCCCAGACAAAAAAAGTAGAGAGAGAGGAGGTGTCATCTGCTGAAAGTGACGAGGAGAAAGAAAGAAAGAAAGTCACTGTCGCTTACAAGTCCACACGGTCAGCGGTGAGTAATTTTGAAAAAGACATCTCCTCTACCCATTAATCTATTAATTAATTCACCTATTAACAATGTTTTGTATTTATATTCTACCTACCCCTTTATTGCTCAGCCCCATATAAAGCTATCAATCTCGTCCTCCTCCCTTTGCTGTGTTTAGAAACCAGAGGGGCCAGATGACATGGGAGCAACTGCAATCTATGAGCTGGACACAGCAAAGGACAATGATGCTCAGGCCATCTTTGAGAGGAGTCAGAAGATCCAGGAGGCAAGACATCTGTCTCTTGTTGGAGGAACTTTGTTCCCTTCGTGTATCTACATCTTAGTATTGTATCATTTGCATTCTTCCCCCAGTTTTGTTGTAAATTGGGACAGCGTTGGTCCGCAAATGCTTAATAAGGGTCTCTATCTTCTCCCTCACCAGGAGCTGACCGGTAAAGAGGATGATAAGATCTACAGAGGAATGAACAACTACAAAAAGCACATTAAGCCCAAAGACTCCACCATGGGAAATGCATCCTCTGGCATGGTCAGGTGTGGATGCATGTTATGTGACAGAGTAAAGTTGAAATGTCTTGGGGAAAGTTTTAATAGTTTTTGCTATGTATTTGCATCATCAGTGTTTTCTCTTTTCTTTTGTCAGGAAGGGCCCAATCCGGGCCCCAGAGCACCTGAGGGCCACAGTGAGGTGGGACTACCAGCCAGACATCTGTAAGGACTACAAAGAGACTGGCTTCTGTGGCTTTGGAGGTGAGTGGGACTTTGCTGGAAGGTTGCCTCCACCAATGTTGAGCTTTGCACAGGTCCTCTTCCAACTTGAATTAATCATCTGTGGAAGTCTCTGAAAGTCTTCTTTGTGTTTCTTTTCCCCTCTTAGACAGCTGCAAGTTCCTCCATGACCGCTCAGACTACAAACATGGCTGGCAGATTGAGAGGGAGCTGGACGAGGGGCGCTATGGGGCCAACGGTGGGTTCACAACAGGGGAGAAACACAGGGCTGTGTAGATTTAAGATTCATCCGATTAGAGAGTTGATGTGTGTGTGATACAGCTGCTCAGTAATGTGTGGTCTGTATGTAGATGATGAGAACTACGAGGTGAGCAGTGACGAGGAGGACATGCCCTTCAAATGCTTCATCTGCCGAGAGTCCTTTAAGAACCCCGTCATCACCAAGTAAGACAATGCTCCTTAAGAACTCCTTCACCATTAATTGTGTGTAGAGAAACTTCCAGCTAATCAAACCACTCATGTCTTCTCTCCCGCAGGTGTCGGCACTACTTCTGTGAGACCTGTGCTCTTCAGCACTACCGCAAGTCCCAGCGCTGCTATGTGTGTAATGTCCAGACCAACGGCGTCTTCAACCCAGCTAAAGGTGAGGATAATGCATCTCAATTACCATGGTCAGCGTAGTGGTATGGCATGTACATTAGGTAATGGCCTTGGATGGTCCACCAAAGCATCACTTTGAGCTAAGAAAACAAAACTAAAGCTACAGTAGTTTGGTGTTGACCATGGAGCTTATGTTGCCTGACTCCAAGCTGAATTCCTCCTCTGCTCTATCATTTGCTACATACTTCAGTCTGAGACCGCAATCATTGAAGTCGTCTGTGGTGACGTTAAAATGCACATCGGGTAAAGGACTAGTCTATAGTCAGTCAAATAGAAAAAGCTCACTGCTCGAATATTCAGGCCCGTGGCGTTATTGAGCTCCAGGCAGTAGCCCTAAGTGTTTTCTCTCTACAGAGCTGGCAGCCAAGATCGCCAAACACCAAGCCATGCTAGACCAGCCACCCTCTGATGAAGAAGATTAGCAACCTACTGTAAATACAGTACCTGTCCAATTTCATCAGTGTCTGTCTCCGTGTTGTTTCATTGGGTCAATGTCAAGCCTTCCGAAATAAAACTTGATTTTTTAAATAGTTATTGACTGATTACTTACAATACAATGACAGTGAGAGCCCCGAGGTGAAAGGTATTTATCAAGTAAAATAGTTGACACTCCCAACACTTTCCCTTCGTGAAACAAGCACCATTGTAACATTCACTTTTTTGCAGGACATAAATGGCCAATAACAGGAAGGTTAATCAAATACATGGACCTGTTGGCACAGTCTAGTGTTAACTTGCTTTGCCATCTTCAGTTGAGGGTTTCAGGTAGAAACAGATTTTTTCTTCCCTCTCCTGTAAAACTGATGGTTCAGTATGAGAGTCTCTTCTCAGCTGTGAGGAAATGCAAACACTGTCTGGTTCGTGATAGCCTTGGACAAACTTCTGGAATCTTCCATCTGTTGTGCTGGCTAGATGGCTGATTGGATCAACCCTTGGTAATGCGGTCAGTTCCTGGTCTTTAATGTCAACAGATGGCTCTAGATAGGGTCAAGTACAGCTCAGATCAAATAAGAGGTAGTCTCCCTGCTTTACCTTTAATGGAACATCTCCATTGGCAAGTGAAAGAGCTGACTGGACATACTCCCCCATACGGTTCTTCGATGGGTCCAGAGCTTTAGTAGAATCTGGAGAGATGTGTGCGTGAGAGGAATTGGGTGTCAGTCAGTGCAAGGGTCTGTCTGCTCATGCATCTTTTAGACTAGAGCGATAGCAAAGAGGTGAGATGGAAGCTGGCGTTAACCCAGTCAAAGGGAGGAGAAACTGCTTAGTTTGAATTATTTACATGGGCCATTTAATAAGAACAATGCGTAAATCCAGTCCGAAGTCTTCTCAGAGCGTCTCCTGTTAACCTCTTGGTTACTACACACACCTCCTTCCTGTTCCTGTGTGGTCAGAAGTCCCAGTCATCCACATCCATGTGGCTGAGGCCAGACTCCAGGCTAGCCAGTCCAGAGGCAGCATCCTGAGGCTGGGTACTCTCAAAGCCCGTGATGGGCGTTACGGGCCGGAACAGCTCAGGCAGAGCCTCCGATGGCCGACGCTTGATCTAGGGAATGGAAAGAAATCTCATTGGGGTGACTGAAATGTTGTACATTGATGTTGAGGAACTAGATCCTACTGACCTGTTTGAAGAAGGAATGACCAATGAGAGCACTGGCTGAGGGTCTGAGTGGGGGGGAGGAAATAAACAATTAAATGAGCTAAAATTCATAAGACAATCAATGTGAGGACCAGCAGCCTAGCTTGGCATGGTTCACCTCTTCTCTGGGTCCCTCTGTAGACACAGCTCCACAAAAGCATGGAAGTGGGGAGAGAAGGTACGACTATAGGGGTGGCTCCCCGAGGAGGAGGGCTCTCCGTTAGAGTGGTGGGCCCCTCCGGTGCTGGGGCCCTCACAGATCCCAGAGTCAGCCCCAGAGCGGGAGGGCTTCATGGTCAGCTCCTCTGGGGGGATGGTGGTGGTGTCCAACAGACAGGGGACTGTCCCGTTCAGCTTCTCCAGCAACATCTAGAGGACAGAGGGGAGGAAGAGGAATGGAGAGAGATACCAGTCAAGTGAGGGGCAGAATATAGATCTTTCAGAATAAAGGTAGGGTGAGGGGTTGATCAGGCCTCTAGTCACCTGTGTGGCTGGCATGTCTTTGAAGGGCACATGTCCATTGGCTAGCTCACAGGCTGTGATGCCAAGACTGTAGATGTCTGACCGGAAGTCGTATCCCTGCAGATTCTGACATGCGCACACACCAGGGTTGACCGATAGAAACAAATTAAGGTATTATAGTTTAAAAGCAAGGTATTGTATGTTAGCCAGGTGTGGTATGGAGTTACCTGCTGCAGCACCTCTGGGCTGAGCCAGGGCAGCACCTTGATGCTGTACTGGGGGAAGTCATGGACCACTCTGGCCCGCTGGCCGTGACGGATCAGACTGATGATGCTCCTCAGACCAGACATACACACCTGACCGTCTACCGAGATCAACACGTGGCTGGCCTTCACGCTCCTAAACACACACAATTAGACACCATGTCACAATCCTGCATGAAAGGTCCTGGGCCTGTGTGTACTTTGTACTTACCGGTGTACATAGCCCATGTGGTGGATGTAGTCCAGGGCTTTGAGCATGCCCAGTAGGATGTAAGCGATAGCCAGCTCATTCATCCCATCAGTGAAGTGGCTGCTGATCAGGTCTCTGGCCGACCCTAGGACATGTTAGACACTACATTAGTCAGTGAGAGAGCAGAGAACTGTGAATAGTAGGATTAGGTGGAGACAAATTACCTTAGTGTGGGAATGGTAACTAGAGTCCTCCGGTCTACATTTAGCTTTTGACTACATTTGACTAGGACCAGAGTGGTGTAGTGTTACAGTCAGTGCTCTCCTGTCTGTGAATCCTCACCATAGGCCATGAAGGGAGAGATGACCCACAGCTCGTTCTCTGCTATGAAGATGCTCCTGTAGGGCAGGATGCTGGAGTGGTGGAACAGCTTAGATACATGGAGCTCAGCCTGAGAGAGAGACAGAGATTCGACTGGGTTAGGTTTAATGGACAGAGAGGGAGATTACATTGAGTTATGTAATAGATACAAATTAGACAGACAGAGATGGGAGGTTGGATTACATAACAGGTGATGTCATAAAGCAAGGGATGAATGCACTCAGAGTGGAGGAGTGAAAGAGGGATATCAAGACAAGGATGATTTGACGGATGTCTGTCTGCCTGGCAAAGGGAAATGTGACAGATGGATGGTAGAATGATAGATGGATGGTGACAGGTCCAGACCTGCAGGTAGTTGACCATTTCATTGGTGCAGGACTCCAGGTCAATCCGACGGATTGCTACATGTTCCCCTGTGGGTCTGTATCTGGCAAGGTTGACGGTCATCAAGTCCTCCAGGCCTCGACCTAGCACAGCAAAACACACACACACACCAAATTAGACTATAGACAGGAGCACAAACAATGTATTCAACAACAAACACACAAGCGCCTTGGCAGCCAAGTCACTGGGGTTGGAAGCCTGAGACTGACTGACCTAGGATGGTCAGGAGCTCATAGGCGCTGCTGTCAGGGAGGAAGCTTCCCATGGTGTCCCGCCGTGGGACTGAGGTCAGGCTCTCGTGGCTGTCTTCATGGGCCTGGGGGGGAGAGGCGGCAGCAGGGAAGGAGTTAGCATTGGAAATTATAGCATATATTGGCCCTTTGTGTTGGGCTTTACTTGTGGCATTGTGAGAGTGGCCTGCACAGGCTTGGTCAGACGTGATGGTTGATGCTAAATCATATACAGGCAGACTACAGAACGGAGTGTATACGAGCAGTACTTGTGGAACTGAGTGGAGAACATCTAACTTCAGGTTTGAATTCTGTTGGTGGCAAATTATAAGCAAGAAGCTACATCATTTATGAATCATGCCTTCTCTAAACCTTATCACACCATAGTGCTTGAAATATTAACACTCATGGTAAGATACATGCAGAGTGGGTACCCAAAAATAATAATGTGTGTGTTCAGAGAGGAAGAGGCGAAGCAAGAGGTTGCACTCTCGCCAACATGTGTCCAAAATGAGCCCAATGTGTTTCTATGGGCTTATTTTGGACTTAAGCTTGTTTCCTGCCTTCCCGCCTTTGGAATAATGACTCCCCTTGTTGTGCGGAGACGTGAGCATCTCATGTATCATCTCAAAAGATGAAAATAGGGATCCAATAACAGTCTTAAAAGATGCTCAGAAATAAAACTATTTTCACTGTCAAAATGTTTGACTGGGAAAAAAATATGCAGGGCTCTATGCTAAAAAAAAAAAATCTTTACAAGGAGCACATGCTTTTATGTTAAAATGTAGGAGCACAATGCAAAATATTTTAGGTATTATTGACAAGAATTGACAAAAAAGACAAAATATTTTTTCCCCCCCGAGGGGCACTGGTGCTCCCATATTAAAATTCCAGGTAACAGTAAAATATTTCGATGCATATGCGACCAAAATGGTACCACTGTAGAGCCCTGGTACGGGGTGTTGGCCTAAACATACGGTTGAAGTCAGAAGTTTACATACACTTAGGTTGCAGTCATTAAAACTCGTTTTTCAACCCCTAATTTCTTGTTAACAACATATAATTTTGGCAAGTCGGTTAGGACATCTACTTTGTGCATGACAAGTCATTTTTCCAACAATTGTTTGCAGACAGATTATTTCACTGTTTCACAATTCCGGTGGGTCAGAAGTTTACATACACTAAGTTGACTGTGCCTTTAAACAGCTTGGACAATTCCAGAACATGATGGCTTTAGAAGCTTCTGATAAGCTAATTGACATCATTAAGTCAGTTGGAGGTGTACCTGTGGATGCATTTCAAAACCTAGCTTCAAACTCAGTGCCTCTTTGCTTGACATCTTGGGAATATCAAAAGAAATCAGCAAAGACCTCAGAAAAACAATTGTAGACCTCCACAAGTCTGGCTCATCCTTGGGAGCAATTTCCAAACGCATGAAGGTACCACGTTCATCTGTACAAACAATAGTACCATGGGACACGCAGCCGTCATACCGCTCAGGAAGGAGATGTGTTCTGTCTCCTAGAGATGAACGTACTTTGGTGCGAAAAGTGCAAATCAATCCCAGAACAGCAAAGGACCTTGTGAAAGTGCTGGAGGAAACCGGTACAAAAGTATCTATATCCACAGTAAAACGAGTCCTATATCAACATAACCTGAAAGGCCGCTCAGCAAGGAAGAAGCCAGTGCTCCAAAATGCCATAAAGCCAGACTACGGTTTCCAACTGCACATGGGGACAAAGATCGTACTTTTTGGCGAAATGTCCTCTGGTCTGAGGAAACAAAAATAGAACTGTTTGGCCATAATGAACATCATTATGTTTGGAGGAAAAAGGGGGAGGCTTGCAAGCCAAAGAACACCATCCCAACTGTGAAGCAGCATCATGTTGTGTGGGTGCTTTGCTGCAGGAGGGACTGGTGCACTTCACAAAATAGATGGCATTATGAAGAAGTAAAATTATGTGGATATTGAAGCAACATCTCAAGACATCAGTCAGGAAGTTAAAGCTTGGTTGCAAATGGGTCTTCCAAATGGACAATGACCCCCCCCAAGCATACTGCCAAAGTTGTGGCAAAATGGCTTAAGGACAACAAAGTCAAGGTATTGGAGTGGCCATCACAAAGCCCTGACCTAGATCCTATAGAAAATTTGTGGGCAGAACTGAAAAAGCGTGTGCGAGCAAGGAGGCCTGCAAACCTGACTCAGTTACACCAGCTCTATCAGGAGGAATGGGCCAAAATTCACCCAACATATTGTGGGAAGCTTGTGGAAGGCTACCAGAGACGTTTGACCCAAGCTAAACAATTTAAAGGCAATGCTACCAAATACTAACTGAGTGCATGAAAACTTCTAACCCACTGGGAATGTGATAAAAGAAATAAAAATCATACTCTACTAATATTCTGACATTTCACATTCTTAAAATAAAGTGGTGATCCTAACTGACCTAAGACAGGGAATTTTTACTAGGATTAAATGTCAGGAATTGTGAAAAACTGAGTTTAAATGTATTTGACTAAGGTGTATGCAAACTTCCGACTTTAACTGTACTAGGTTATTTTTTTTATTATTATTTTTTTAAATATGCTTAGTAACCATTTCTCTACCAATTTCCAGCCAGCATTGTGAGGTAGATGCCCATCACGTTAAATCACTCAGACGGGGTTGCCATGCGTTGCCAAAAATGGAACTCGATCCATTCCATTCAACTCCAGTTCACAACCATTGGTGGATCCAGAGATTTCCACAACAGTGACACATTAGACATGAACAAATAACCAGTTGCTCATACCCTCCCACCACCCACCTACATTCCCTCTGCTTTCTAGTAGGGGAGAAGTACAGTGAACACAGGCAATAGACAAAGTGTCCACACTTAAACTACTTCACAAACATGAAACAGGCTTGGTCAAAATTAGTGAGGACTTTCAGTGAAGAACAACAGAAACCATAAATCAAATAGTAACACCATGTTAAGACCACACCGAAGTTCTTAAGGGCCCATTAAGGCCGGCTTTACAGGGAGATTATCTGTCAGCTGAGACCAAAAAGCCGTTTTCCGTGACAGCCGGAAAAGACAAGTGCAGGTCAATTAAGCCTGGTAATTACGGATGACCCATCATTGCCCACTCTAAAAGACACAAACTGAGGTCAACTTCATGAATCAGGAAGGACTGTTTTGGTCTCTGGAGCAACCGATGGAGCCATCAGGTAACAAGTAGTATTAATGAGGTGATCCATCTGTCCACTTATACTGATCACATCTTTTTTTCATCAGACTTGACAACCTCAGTTGCTCTCTCCAACCCAACCATGTCTCATCAAGAGGACATCACTACTGTAAGCTCCACCAATCTCCCAACTCCCCCAATAGGAAACCCTGGTGGGTGAAGTTGGATAGGCCTCAAAATACAAAGCACATACAGCACAGCATTGTGAATCAGATGCCCATGCACAAAAGCACACAGGGCTTGTGAATACATTCACGTTGGCTCCACCCTCACACACAGGCAGATGGAACGATCGAGAGCCGTAACTGGAGTACTGCACTTACTTTCCTGTGAGAGCTTCCCTGAGCTTGCTCTGTGGTAGAGAAACCACATCAATGACAAACACACACACAAGAGAAGGATATGTGTTTAGAGCAGCTCAGGAACCATTAGGTACACTGTAAGTGTAAATTATAGCATGTGGTGTTTGTTGCAGGAGTCGGATCAATGCTGCTAGCTGGCTCCCATAACAAGGAGGATTCAGTTTAGGCTAATTAGATCATTCTGACGCATCTGTTAAATCAGTGAGGAATCTGAGGATTCAGTCTAGCGGGATTGAGTGATTATGCATTGCCATGGGAACAGGAAGCAGCCAAAACCAAACGTGAAATCAAGCGTATGAACGAACACAGAACAATTATGCAATGTGAGCTGAGCGCCCAGAAATATGAAGATAATGCAAAGCTTGATAGTGAAGCCACCCCTCCCCAGCTATTCAGTTCCTCTCTATGTAAACCGATTCTTCAACCACTGATAAATTGACAGTGCTTTCCTGTCCTCATGTTAGTGTCTAATAAGACCCACATACTGTAGAAACATCTCTTTGAACATGCCTCATCTCCACCACACCTGTTACCCTTAAAATATGATTTCCTTAATAAATATTTGACCTAGGTATCATGTCAACTTCGTATATACTACAAAGACCGACGGCGCAACAGAATATTAATCTGACATGCAGTATTCTGAGGCTGCATATTTACTGCATTGATCAAGTCTGCCAGACAAGGAGACATCACACCTGAACAAACTCTCTTCATGGCACACATGTAAGGTACAGTGAGACACTTGACACCTGCAGAACATTGAAGCAAGCAGTAGCTCTTATGTGTCCTGAATCTATGTGGGAGACAGAGGTATCCAGCCACATATTGCCAAAGAACCAATGCTGATTGGATTCCAGTAGGTTTAAATTGTATTATGCGAATTGTTTGTTAGAGTGTGTTGCTTTTTAAAAACTGTGCAATGCAATATCTTGTTTTGAAAGCAAAGCTGCACTTATAGCTAGCAGGTTCTGTATGAGGGTTGGGCAACTTCATAGCTGATGATAGGTCTTGTGTGTAAGCAGCAGTTGATTGGGGAAGCCTTTTCAGCATATCCTTTGACCTTACCTCCAAAAAACTCAAAATCCCTCAGGCTCTCCACACTCAATTTCTCTGAGACCCAACGCTGGGATTGAGAGAGGGAGAAAGAAAGTGCAGATACCACAGGTCAATCACTTCTCCAATAACTGATCATTGCTGTGACACTGTAAGGATTCAGCACAAGTATTTGATATATTTTCTAGGCGGAGCGCTAACAGGCAGGGGAGCGCTAACTGAGTTCACTCACCAGAAAAGACATGGATCTGTCGATTGTGGCAGCTAGAACCGCTGAAACCCCATCCAGAAAAAAAACCTCCAAAAGAAATACTTACACAGTAACAGAGGAAAGGAAACACGTTAACGTTACTTCGCTATGAACAAGACATGTAGCTAACTATAACCTGCCTATAGAATAATTTAAGTTTTAATGTTAATGTGAAAACCATTTCACAAATAGTATAATAGATAGGCCCAAAAACATTTTATTAGCAGGACTACTAGCTAACGTTAGCTAGCTACAGTAACATATAGCTATATAAAAAATTATAACTAACGTTAGCGTGGCTAGCTTACGCTATCTTTTTCATTACATTAAAAAACACAGATTAGCTAGGTAGCTATATAAACCACGATAGCTAGTAACCTACCTGTATGTTAATAACTTGAAAAATTAGCTAGCTAGTATCTGGTGGAGCGAGTTGTTAGCTACCATTTTAAACAAACAACTATAATCGAAAAGGGGCGGTAACTAATGTCACATGTTTGCGTTGATTGGTTCGTTGTTGTGAGAAGCAATCCGTCGCGCGTAATCTACGTCTACACACGGTAATGACGCAAAACACTTTCGAGTCGCGCTGTGAGATTTGGCAGTGGTAAACAGATCTTTATTGGTGGTGAAAACAGGTAAATAAACAGTACATGAAACCATGAGGTTTGTTTATAGTGTATAACGTACACTAGGTTTAACTGATTTTGCAAATATCCTTTGACAAGCCATATTTGCTCAGTCAATCATTTGTCACACACCCACTTCTTCGTCGTGCTGCTGCGGCCCTAGAGAAGCGTAGCATGCTATCGTTAGCTAGTTTAATTTAGCCAATTAATGAGATCCAAACATTAGCTAGACACAGATTAATGCGATATTTTATATTTTCATTTGCCAGAAGCCACAGATAATCTTTGACATCCCCCAGACAGTGATTTACGAGATGATTAGCATTTAGCAGACGTTTGTAGGTGACACAAGGCCTGCGATGAATGGACTGGAATGCAACAGCAATGTACAACAGTCAAATACCAAATGTGATTATCTTTCTTTTCCCCTCATGTCTGTAGGACAGCTATGAACTGGAGCAAGGGTGGCCCAAGTGGTAAGCGAGGATTCGGGTTTGGAGGCTTTTCCCTTGGTGGTGGTGGTGGAGGAGGGGGAAAGAAAGAAGAACTGCGCGTGCCTCAGAAATCCCACACGTCCTTCGGAGGCGCAGGGACAGCTGGAGGATATGGCAAGAACCAACAACTCCCTGCATTCTACAAGATAGGAACAAAAAGAGCAAATTTTGATGAAGAGAATGCGTGAGTATAGACTTATCTTTCTTTTAGGGTTGGGTTTGGTGTGCTTCGTATGCTGTATTATCAACCAGTTATGCAGGATGTATTACATTGATTTCAATGACATTTGACTGGTGATAATGTTCCTAACCCATTTCCAGGTATTTTGAAGATGATGAAGAGGAGTCAAGCAGCACAGATTTGCCATATATCCCAGCTGAGAACTCCCCCACACGGCAACAATTCCAGTCTAGAGGGGGCTCAGACAGTGAGGATGATCCTCTGGATGCCTTCATGGCCCAAGTGGAGGTGAGTCAAGGATTCCCCTCTTAGACCTGGATCATGTAGGAATATACACATTTTCTCTGTAGTTTGTCTGTTTAAAATCTGGGGTTATTGTCACAGAGCTTTTGGGAAATATTGCAGGGGGGTATATTGTTCACCCTCTTGTCTGCTCTAGGACCAAGCAGCTAAAGACATGAAGAAACTGGAGGAAAAAGAGAAGGAAAAGAAGGTTGAAAAGTAAGATCCCTTCAATTTCTACCCTTTAAGCTTAGGTCCATCAAAATTACCTTCTCAATAATATAAGCAAAAATATTATTAGCAAAGGCACTATTCAAGGCCACCAGGCAGGCAGGTGTAGTACATTCTTCCCATGCACCTGTGTATTGATTTGCACATATTTCCATTGTAATTAGTCAAGTGTCAAAATTATTAATCTATTCTCATCCCAAAACTCTAGCATGTTATTAAGATACTGTCGATATAAAGTTCCCACTTCAACTGCAATCATTCACCACTGTGGAGCAAAGATATGTCTCATTTTAAATAATCTGTCTTGCCATTCAATTACCTTAAATTTCCCCAGTTGGTCCATACTGTAGGTAACTAATCAAGCCTGCCTTGCATGGCGACTTTGTAGGGAGGGGATAAGCGTGACATTAGACAGGTTGTGGGGAATCATGGGTGAACAAACGAGTCGCAGGGAAGTTTTTTTTTCTCCGCTTGTTTTTACAGGGGTATACGTGATGACATTGAAGAGGAAGATGAACAAGTAAGTGATCCATCCAACGTTCATAATTTACTACTGATCAGAGAGCCTCCAGACCCCAACCTCCCCTCCCGACCCATCAATGGCCAAGTCTCACCACCTACCACATCTCTCGCTCTTTTTTTCTCTATCGCTCTCTCACACTATGCTAACAAACCCAATTGCAGGTTGAATCCTTCACCCTATCCTTCTTGGATATCTACATGCATACTTGTGATGTCAATTATATATATTTTTTAATATACCCATGCCTAAACTAAGCATATTGATTAATAGTTTATCATCTCTTTTCAAATATGCCATACTGTAATGAATGTTTGGTATTGACTGTTGTTGTCTTACTACTTTGTGAAGGGGGGTTATAAAATCTGACACTGATCAATTTCAGCCCGAATAACGCAAAGACTGGTTTAAACTGAGTGTTAAAACATAAAATGGCTTAGACTCCGACATTGATATGGGCGATCATCAGAGCATTTTGCCGTTGACTGTATTTGAATGTATATCCCCCGGTTATGAGAGTGGTAAGAGTGCCTGCATGAATGTGTGCTACATTAGGCGTTTAAGCTGACTCTGGTTGACTCATGCGGCTGTGCTCTGTGCAGGAAGCCTACTTCCGCTACATGGCAGAGAATCCCACAGCTGGGCTGACCGCAGAGGACGAGGATGAGAACATAGACTACGACAGTGATGGGAATCCCATTGCCCCCACCACTAAGAAGATCATCATGCCCCTGCCCCCTATGGACCACTCTGAGGTAACAGCTGCATACTGCACCTATCTGAGCCAAGAGGCAGGAAGTAATATCTTATCTTGTCAATTGGAGATTTTATTTTAGTGTCTGAGGTCCTACATTTATGTCATCCCCTTATAGATTGACTACCCACCTTTTGAGAGGAACTTCTACAACGAGCATGAGGAGCTTCTCAGCCTGACAGGCACAGAGGTGTTTGAGCTGAGACACAAACTCAACCTGCGAGTAAGTGTCCGGAGAAGGACACAACCACATCTAAACCCAACCACACAATAGCCAACATACCACTTACAGACAACTGTTGTATGATCCCATTGTCTCTTTAACCGAAAGCCTCTTGTCTATTTATTTTGCTTCATTGACTTTGGCAGGTGTCTGGTGCCGCCCCTCCTAAACTCTCCACCAGCTTCGCCCACTTTGGGTTTGATGAGCAGCTGATGCACATAATCCGCAAGTCGGAGTACACTCAGCCAACACCTATTCAGTGCCAGGTACCTAAGCAGCTTGTTTCCTAGGTCTTTCTTTTTGGTACTTTCATATTGCTTTAGTAGCAAATAGGCCTCACCTGTATTTTCTTCCCCATCTGTCCTGTAGGGAGTTCCAATTGCCCTGAGTGGACGTGACATGATTGGCATTGCGAAAACTGGTAGTGGCAAGACTGCAGCCTTCATCTGGCCCATGCTAGTTCACATCATGGACCAGAAGGAACTGGAGACTGGAGAAGGGCCCATCGCAGTCATCGTGTGCCCCACCAGGGAGCTCTGTCAGCAGGTAAGACAGCCAGGGAGAGATGGGTCAGGAACAAAACATTTCCATGACAAAAAGTTGATTAGGCCTGTGAAAATGATGGTTGTGCTCCCTAGATCCACACGGAGTGTAAGCGTTTTGGGAAAGCCTACTCCCTGCGCTCGGTGGCAGTGTATGGAGGCGGCAGCATGTGGGAGCAGGCCAAGGCTCTTCAGGAGGGGGCAGAGATAGTTGTGTGCACCCCGGTAAGAGCTCTAGTTGACAAACACTGTGGTAGACTGTGTTTAGTCTTTATGTATTGGAGGAAAATAATCCCCTGAGGTCATTTCACTTATTGGGTTGTGTATGTTGTTCTTCACACAGGGTCGTCTGATTGACCATGTGAAAAAGAAGGCCACCTCTCTGCAGAGAGTGACATACCTGGTGTTTGATGAGGCAGATAGAATGTTTGATATGGGCTTTGGTAAGTTGTCTTTCCCTTCTTTATTTTGTTCCCAATGACCACTAGGCCCAGTTGATTGTTCACTGAAGTTGGTTTGACACCTATTTATATCATATACTTTTGGAAACTTTTTTCAGAGTATCAAGTGAGATCCATTGCCAGCCATGTCCGACCTGATCGACAGAGTAAGTGTGGGAATGTGTGCATGTACACTTGTTAGAGGCTTTAGATAAGACAACACCGTCCTATGAACCTTAACTTTACTCCTGTCCTCACAGCTCTTCTGTTCAGCGCCACCTTCCGTAAGAAGATTGAGAGGCTGGCTAGAGATATCCTGGTGGACCCCATCCGCGTGGTGCAGGGAGACATCGGGGAGGTCAGACCAGTGGCTCTTCTAACACCATCTGATTGCCACTTCTGTCATTTATTTAAAGTTCTACATTGCCAGAACAGTCAACCAGCTGGCGGCAGAACATTTTCTGGAGTTTAGTCATCTAATGCTCTTCAATCCTCCATCCTTCCTCCCCAGGCCAATGAGGATGTGACCCAGGTAGTGGAGATCATGCCCAGTGGGGTGGAGAAGTGGGGCTGGCTGACCCGCCGCCTGGTGGAGTTTACCTCCTCTGGCTCTGTACTTATCTTCGTCACCAAGAAGGCCAACTGTGACGAGCTGGCCACCAACCTGACCCAGGAGGGCCACAGCCTGGGCCTGCTGCACGGAGACATGGACCAGAGTGAGAGGAACAAGGTCATCGCTGACTTCAAGAAGAAGAGTCTGCCCGTGCTGGTGGCCACCGACGTGGCAGGTGAGGTGGGGATGGGCTGCAGACAAGGGGGTAGGAAATGAATGTGACACAACGTTCCAATCATCAGAGATCTGTGTATGATTACACAGACACTGACAATGATTTGATTGTTTTTGCCTGAATTCCAGTGCTCCTACATACTTGTCATTCTATCATTCACTGCTTCTTTGTCATTTCCTCCCTAGCTCGTGGTCTGGATATCCCTTCAATACGCACAGTAGTGAACTATGACGTGGCTCGGGACATCGACACACACACACACCGAATTGGCCGAACAGGTCGTGCTGGAGAAAAGGGTGTTGCCTACACCCTTCTCACCAGTAAAGACACATCATTTGCAGGAGACCTTGTGCGTAACCTGGAGGGAGCCAATCAAAGCGTCTCTAAGGAACTGATGGACTTGGCAATGCAGGTAAGCCATTCTACATGTCCCTGACTGACCATTGAGGACGGCTATGGAAAGGTTCATTTTATATGATGTCTTTACTGACCTCCTTTGATGTATTCCTCTCAGAATCCCTGGTTCAGGAAATCACGCTTCAAGGGCGGCAAAGGGAAGAAGCTAAACATTGGAGGAGGTGGTCTGGGTTACAGAGAGAGGCCAGGATTGGGAGCTGAAAGTTCTGTGAGTTGGCCATGTCTATTTGTAACATAAATTGTGTTATTTGTAGTGTTTTATCTTGTTGGTAGATCAGTGGCATAATAGTGTAACTCTTGGTGATTGTTGACATTTTGTTGTTTATCCAGGAGCGTAGTGCTGCCATGGGTAACTATGAGAGCTACAGCAAGCCTACCGGAGCCATGGGAGACCGCATGTCAGCAATGAAGTCAGCCTTCCAGGTAATTAAACTGTCACTCACTATCTATTCTGTTAGCTTTAAATTATCCCTTTTTATCATTAATTATTTCTGTACGTCTAGAAGTCCCTCTTTAATCGTTGTGTCTATTTTTCCCCAGTCTCAGTATAAGAACCACTTTGTGGCGGCGTCCGGCATGGTTCCTAAACTCACCACTAAGTCCAGTAGCTCTTCAGGTTGGACCAGCGCTGGAAGTCTGAGCTCCGTCCCCACCGGGGCCCCTGAGGGCCCAGACCGGCCCCGTGGGCCCCCCTCCTTAGCCATGGCCCCTCCAGCAGCCCTCGGCATGGGCACCAAGATGGCAGGCTTCACCAGCGCCGGCTCCCTGAGCTCTGTGTCAGACAGCCAGGCCACTGCTCCTCAGGGGTATGCCGCCCCACCCTCACCCAGGGAAGGGCCCCGTGACAGACATGGTGATGACAGGAGTCGCCATGGAGATGGCCACTATCGTGACAGGAGAGACAGGAGCGAGCGGCACAGTGGCGGGGGAGAGCGGGAGCGCTATGGGGAGCGGGACCGGCACGCAGACCGCGACAGATACGGGGACAAGGAACGCCATGGCAGCAGCGGGCGCCATGGCGATAGTCGTAATGGAGACGGAAGTAGAAGGGACAGAGAGCGAGACGATTGTAGAAGTGACAGGGAGAGTGGAGACAGGGCAGAGAGTGAAGGAAGGGGGGACAGAGCTGAGGGGAAAGGAGACCGAGAGGAAGACAGCTTTGCAGTCCCAGATCCACCAAAACGCAAAAAGAGTAGGTGGGACAACTAAAACACATCACCTGAAAAGCAACCAACCAACTGTTCTTAGATGAGCATGCCTAGTCTGTAGATGCACAGCTGGTCATTTCAGCTGAAACGTGCACAGAATTTAAGGGTTAATGTGTGAACCGACCCTACTGCGCGGTCTAAATGCAAGGGGAAAGACATGCTATCCTGCATTGGTTGGGGATTCAGTAACATGGCTCCTGATTGTCATCTTGTCTGAAGAAGTTTTGAGATTTTGGATAGAGTTCCACTCTACTGTGCATGGAGAAAGAAATGTACTGTAAATATACCATCCAGATAGTTTTAACCTCACCATAAGTGAGATGGTCAATCTTTCTGGTCAATAGAAGGGAGCAGTGGAGCTGTTATGCAGTCCTGACGCCACAGAAAACACCTGTGATTGAGATGTCTGTTGTATTCTTACGTCCTTTCTCACTGGACACCCCTGTCGTTCTAGTTAAACTCTTAGCCCTGAGTAACCCAACACAGCCCTATTGGGCTAAATGTGAGTGTATATTATCAACCCACGTTAATGACAGATCTCCTTTTTTTAGAAGTACTACTTCCTGTGAATCCATCTGTGTTTGTGAACTTTGCAGCTTGTATTCACTTCTTCGTAAAGTGCCTCTGTGTCACTTAGGTGTTTTTTATGCTTTTGAAAGTGGAGTGTCTGTAAAATGTATTTTTTAATTTTTGTGTGAGGCTACGCTTGAGTTCATTCACAGGAGGATGTCAAGTATTTTTGATTTAAAAAATGTCTGGCAGTTTATTTTGTCTATAGTTTCCTTTTCTGTTTGTAATTTGTCAATGGAAGTTCTATAAGTGTGCATTCTAAACTTAGCTGCATCTGACAGAGAAGTTCTGAACTGTAATAAACATAAATTCACTTGGTCCCACATTTGTCAACACTCACTACGTTTTGACACCTGATATTGTAGAAGTGGTTATATGCTAGTGAAAAACTGAACTCTCAAACTCCATAACATTCTGTTTCAAAAGCTTCCATTTTGGAATTGGCTTCTGTCTTGAAAATGACTAGTCTTAGGCATGACAGTACCCGTGAGGTTCTCTGTTATAAATATCTGTAATTTGCACACAAGATGTGACACAAGCAGCTGTCATTGTGAGGATATAATTGGCAATTCCGTTTTGCATTTAACCCTTGAGCCATTTTTGCTCCTCGGTGGACATGTAACTTCCATAGACAATAGGGTTAAGACTGAGTAGATACATGTGAAAAAACAATGGTCTAATTTTTGTTAATAAAATGTGGTTTTTAGTCGTGGTTTGTAGGGTACCTTTTTAGAAGGTATCCATAGCCAGCCACAACTCCTAGTGCATCTCTATCCTCACACATATGGAGAATCTCAATTGCAATCTCCTTGTATGTGCTCTCCTTACCGCCACCTCATACCCATTGGATGAGAAATCCAGAGGTCCCTCTCCTCTGATCTTCTCTTCCAATGGGTTTTGAGGAAGAGGGAGGGTGTGAGGAGTATGCAATTGAGAGAAGGCCATGTGAGAAAGAATGCCACCACCCGGAAGTGAGTGGTATTCCTGGTGTTTTAGCTAGCAGATCCGATCCACTTGCTTACAGCTGAACTAGAGTAGGACAGGCCTCCTGTTTAGATTAACACACTGCTGGTTACTGGTGTTTGTGAGGCAGATAGAATGTATGATATTGGTTTTGGTAAGTTGACTGTCTTTACTTTACCAAAGACTGGTCTGTATTTTGTCACCTATTTATATATTCTTTTGATATCCTTTTTCAGAGTATCAAGTGAGGTTCAACGCCAGCCAATGCCTGATCGACAGAGTGTGTGCCTGTGTAAGGAAGAATCTTAATTGTATACTCCTCGCGTCCCCTCCTCTTCGGTGGGGTTTAACGG
This sequence comes from Salvelinus fontinalis, assembly GCF_029448725.1. Taxonomy (NCBI): domain Eukaryota; kingdom Metazoa; phylum Chordata; class Actinopteri; order Salmoniformes; family Salmonidae; genus Salvelinus; species Salvelinus fontinalis. The sequence continues at coordinate 24,717,411 of NC_074698.1, forward strand.
GAGTTGGCATCCAATATGTTGCCTTACCGCCCCCATTATACTTTGTGATAGAAAATACTAAATAAAATAAAAACACCCTTCAACTAACCCTACACTCATTAAAAACCCACTAGCCCAATCCACTACTTTGACCCTATCTGCTCCTACACCATGCCAATGGCCTGAGAGGACGGGACACCACCACTCAACACACTAACTCTTCTGAAGTCAAATCTCATACAACCAAATACTTCTCTGCAGCTGCAACCAGAACATTTATTTTTTGTTACTGAAGTATATATCACTTGTTGGCCTATCCCTCTTTGCTGGCACAGATCTCCTACTCACAGGGATCCTGCCAGGATCCCTCACCCTTGACCCATCCTCCTCTACTTTCTTCTCAGCCTCAGCGTATGACACCTTCTACACTACTCTGACTCTGGCCACCTCAACCTGCCTCTCTCGCACCGGACACTTCCAATCCCTAGCAACATGGGCAACATTGCAGAGCAACATTGCACACACAACTTTTTCCACAGAATCTACACAATCCTCTGTCCCATGCCCTCCTGCACACTTCCCACGTCTTGGAATCTCCCTCTTACACACTGGTGTGACGTGGCACCTGAAACACTGCAGTGGATTCAGCACGAAAGCTCTAACAGGATAACTGATATATCGTAACATGACTTTGGCAGGTAAAGATTCTGATTCAAAAGGACAGACTGTGACACCTCTGTTTTCTCCTCCTTCCCAAAACCCATTAGAAGAGGTCAGAGAGGAGGCACCCTTTGCTTTCTCATCCAATGAGTTTTGAGGAGAGAGGACTCGAGGAGTATGCAATTGAGATTCTCCCTATGTGCCCATTTACACTTGTTAAAGGCACAGGGTGCATTTACACAGGCAGCTCCATTCAGATTTTTTTATCTCACTAATTGGTCTTTTGACCAATCAGATCAGCAATGAAAAAGAGCTGATGTGAAAATATTTGATTGGTGATTGGTTAAAAGACCCAATTAATGCAAAAAATATCATAATTGGGTTGCCTGTCTAAACGCAGCCTTAGTGTACAAAAGATGGTAGACAGGCAATTGGGTTGCCTGTCTAAATGCAGCCTTAGTGTACAAAAACCCCACCTACCTGGGGTGGAGTCTGCTACTTATTGGTCGCCACACACCTCAGTCAATGTAATCAACCAAATCACGTACACCTGAAAGAGGCGGGACTACCTCTTTAAATATCTCCACCTGCAATAACTAGCCCCTTTCAAACCAAACCAGCAATGAACACTTACCCATAAATGAAGCCATAAAGACCAAGCCTGTTTTAAAATGTCCAAGACCTACCCATTGTGTTAACTCCCACCCAGCCGAATCAGACTTTAAGCTGTTTTGTATGGTGCCAAAACCTGGGATGGTAACACAATGGGGTGAGTGTAGTAGCATACCAAGCAGCCACCCCGGCCTACCAAGTGGCCAATAAAGCATCCTACCAGGAGGCCTACCAAGCGCCGTACCATATGGTCTCCTAAATGACCTGCCAATTGGCTACCCGCAGGCTACCTGCTACCCCCGCCGCAGGCTACCAGCTACACCCCGCCAAGGCGCTCTCCTTCCAGTGGTCAGTGTACCAAACCCCCCAGAGCGCCGCTCCTCCAGCTAGTCGCAGCCTACATTTTTTTTCTACCATCTGAACATAATACCTCATGATGACAGGGAAAAAATATTTTAAATTTATTTAGGCAAATGTATTGAAAATTAAATATAGAAATCTAATTTGCATAAGTTGACACCCCTGAGTCAATACTTTGTAGAAGCACCTTTGGCACGGACTACAGCTGAATCTTTCTGGGTAAGTCTCTAAGAGCTTTCTACACCTGGATTGTGCAACATTTACCTATATTCTCTTCAAAATTCTTCGAGCTCTGTCAAATTGGTTTTCAGGTCTTGCCATAGATTTTCAAGTAGATTTAAGTTAAAACTTTAACGCGGCCACTCCGGAACAGTCACTGTCTTATTGGTAAGCAACTCCAGTGTAGATTTGGCCTTGTTTTTTAGGTTATTGTCCTGCTGAAAAGTGAATTCATCTCCCAGGGTCTTGTGGAACGCAGACTGAACCATATTTTCCTCTAGGATTTTGCCTGTGCTTAGTTCAGTTATAAAGGATTGGTTTCCCGCCTGCGGGACAGTTGAGCTAACGTAGGCTAATGTGATTAGCATGAGGTTGTAAGTAAAAAGAGAATTTCCCAGGACGTAGACATTTCTGATATTGGCAGAAAGCTTAAATTATTGTTAATCTAACTGCACTGTCCAATTTACAGTAGCTATTACAGTGAAATAATAACATACCATTGTTTGAGGAGAGTGCACAGTTCTGAACTTGAAAATGTATTAAAAAACCAATTAGGCACATTTGGGCAGTCTTGATACAACATTTTGAAAAGAAATACAATAGTTCATTGGATCAGTCAAAAACTTTGCACATATACTGCTGCCAACTAGTGTCCAAAATCTAAATTGCGCCTGGGCTGGAATAATAAATTATGGCCTTTCTCTTGCATTTCAAAGATGGTAAAAAAAAAGAATGTAACATGTTTTTTCTTTGTATTATCTTTTACCAGATCTAATGTATTATATTCTCCTACATTAATTTAACATTTCCAAACTTCAGTGTTTCCTTTCAAATGGTATCAAGAATATGCATATTCTTACTTCAGGTCCTGAGCTACAGGCAGTTAGATTTGGGTATGTCATTTTAGGTGAGAATGTAAAAAAAGGGTCCGATCCTCACGATGACAAGCATACCCATACAATGATGCAGCCACCACTATGCTTGAACATATGGCGTGGTACTTGGTAAAGTATTGGATTTTCCTCAAACATAACACTTTGTATTCAAAACAAAGTTAATTAGTTTGCCACTTTGCTGTATAGTGCCTTGTTGCAAACAGGATGCATGTTTTGGAATATTGTTTTATTCTCTACAGGCTTCCTTCTCTAAACTGTCAATTAGGGTTAGTATTGTGGAGAAACTACAATGTTGTTGATCCATCTATAGTTTCTTCTATCATACCCATTATACTCTGGAACTGTTTTATAGTCACCGTTGGCTTCATGGTGAAATCTCTGAGTTGTTTCCTTCCTCTCAGGCAACTGATTGGGAAGGACACCTGTATCTTTGCAGTGACTGCTGTGTATTGATACCGTCCAAAGTATACAGGTTGATCCAGAGCATCCCAAACATGCTCAATGGGAAACATGTCTGGTGAGTATGCAGGTCGTGGAAGAACTGTGACATTATAAGCTTCCAGGAATTGTGTACAGATCCTTGTGACATGGGGCTGTGTATTATCATGCTGAAACATGAGGTGATGGCGGCGGATGAATGGCACAACAATGGGCCTCAGGATTGGCATTCAAATTGCCATCAATAAAATGCAATTGTGTTCGTTATGCCTGCCCAAACCACAACCGCCGCAATGGGGTACTCTGTTCACAACGTTGACATTAGCAAACTGCTCACCCACATAATGTCATACACGTGGTCTGCGGTTGTAAGGCCGGTTGGACGTATTGCCAAATTCTCTCGAAACGACAAGAGAGAAAATTGAGAGAGAAAGAATTAGAGGGAGCATACTTAAATTCACAAAGGACACCGAACGAGACAGGAGAAATACTCCAGATAAAACAGACTGAACCTAGCCCTCCGACACAAACTATTGCAGCATAAATATTGGAGGCTGACGCAGTAGGGGTTGGGAGACACCTTGGCCCTGTCCGACGATCCCCATGGACAGGGCCAAACAGGCAGGATATGACCCCACCCACTTTGCCAAAGCACAGCCCCCACACCACTAGAGGGATACGTTCAACCACCAACTTACCATCCTTAGACAAGGCCGAGTATAGCCCACAAAGATCTTCCCCCGGGCACGAACCCGAGGGGGGAGCCAACCCGGACAGGAAGATCATGTCAGTGACTCAACCCACTCAAGTGATGCATGGAAGTGCACCTGTAAGCCAGTGATGCAGCCGCCGTAATAGGGTTAGAGGCAGAGAATCCCAGTGGAGAGATGGGAACCGGCCAGGCAGAGAATCCCAGTGGAGAGATGGGAACCGGCCAGGCAGAGACAGCAAGGTCGGTTCGTCGCTCCAGTGCCTTTCTATTCAGCTTCACACCCCTCGGCCAGACTTACTGAAGAGATGAGTCTTCAATAAAGACTTAAAGGTCGAGAGAGTCTGCATCTCTGACAAGGATAGGCAGACCATTCCATAAAATTGAAGCTCTATAGGAGAAAGCCCTGCCTCCAGCTGTTTGCTTAGAAATTCTAGGGACAGTAAGGCGGCCTGTGTCTTGTGACCGTAGCGTACGTGTAGGTATGTATGGCAGGACCAAATCGTAAAGGTAGGTAGGAGCAAGCCCATGTAATGCTTTGTAGGTTAGCAGTAAAACCTTGAAATCAGCCCTAGCCTTAACAGGAAGCCAGTGTAGAGGCTAGCACTGGAGTAATATGATAAAAAATGTTGGTTCTAGTCAAGATTCTAGCAGCCGTGTTTAGCACTAACTGAAGTTTATTTAGTGCTTTATCCGGGTAGCTGGAAAGTAGAGCATTGCAGTAGTCTAATATAGAAGTGACAAAAGCATGGATTAATTTTTCAGCATCATTTTTGGACAGAAAGTTTCTGATTTTTGCAATGTATCGAAGACGGAAAAAGACTGTCCTTGAAATATTCTTGATATGTTCGTCAAAAGAGAGATCAGGGTCCAGAGTAACGCCGAGGTCCTTCAGTTTTTTTTTGAGGTGACTGTACAAACATCAAGATAAAGTGTCAGATCCAACAGAAGATCTTTGTTTCTTGGGACCGAGAACTAGCATCTCTGTTTTGTCCGAGTTTAAGAAATAAAACATTTGTCGCTGTCCACTTATGTCTTAAACATTGGCTTCCAGGGTGGGTAATTTTTGGGCTTCACCATGCTTCATTGAAATGTACGGCTGTGTCGTCCGCAAAGCAGTGAAAGTTAACATTGTTTCCAAATGACATGACATACCAATTTGGGTTTCCAATCTCTCCAAAAGAATGTGGTGATCGATGGTATCAAAAGCAGCACTAAGGTCTAGGAGCACGAGGACAGATGCAGAGCCTTGGTCTGACGCCATTAAATGTAATTTACCACCTTCACGAGTGCAGTCTCAGTGCTCTGATGGGGTCTAAAACCAGACTGAAGTGTTTCATATACATTATTTGTCTTCAGGAAGGCCGTGAGTTGCTGCGCAACAGCTTTTTCTAACATTTTTGAGAGGAATGGGAGATTCGATAAGGCCAATAGTTTTTTATATTTTCTGGGTCAAGGTTTGGCTTTTTCAAGAGAGGCTTTATTACGGCCACTTTTAGTGAGTTTGGTACATATCCGGTGGATAGGGAGCTGTTTATTATATTCAACATAGGAGGGCAAAGGAAGCAGCTCTTTCAGTAGTTTAGTTGGAATAGGGTCCAGTATGCAGCTTGAAGGTTTAGAGGCCAAGACTATTTTCATCAATGTGTCAAGAGATATAGTATGAAAAACTTGAGTGTCTCTCTTGATCATAGGTCCTGGCAGTGTTGTGCAGACTCAGGACAACTGAGCTTTGGAGAAATACGCCGATTTAAAGAGGAGTCTAATGATCATGATCTTTTCGTCAAAGAAGTGTGCTCTTCATAGATGAATCCCGGTTTCAACTGTACCGGGCAGATGCTAGACAGTGTGTTTGGTGTTGTGTGGGTGAGCGGTTTGCTGACGTAAGCATGGTGAACGGAGTGCCTCATAGTGGTGGTGTGGTTATGGTATGGGCAGGCATTAACTACGGACAATCTATGGATTTCCAGTTATGTGAAATCCATAGATTAGGGCCTAATATATTTATATTAACTGATATCCTTATATGAACTGTAACTCAGTACAATCTTTGAAATTGTTGCATGTTGTGTTTATATTTTTGTTCGGTGTATATCAAAAATGTACTTCATTTTTTAATGAATATTACTAACCAATTAAACTAATTTTGGCCAAGGGATCCACGGAATAAATGTAGAGGGTGTAATACAATGTAATATTATTAATTTACAATATATGTCCTTATCCCTGGGCAACATGGGCCTGGGAGGCTCACAGGAATATTGGTATCCACAGTTCTCTGCCAATTATACATTTTTCAACTCAATACTTGTATTTCCCCCACCCATTATTTTTTTTTACATGAATACACTGTAATTTTAGCTTTAAAACTGCTACGTTTTCTCTTTTGCAGGATATTAGCTTTAAAACTGCAACAACAACATCTCTTTGCCACATGGCAATCTGTAGAATTTCAGAAATTTAGCATAAACTGCTAAATGTTCTCTCCGATGCCAAGAGATGGGCCTTTCAAATCTTCCTTCCATGGGCCTGAGACGTGCGTTGTCTGGCCATTCACTGCCCGAAGTCATAGTAAAGCTTCTTGTATGCTATTATCTCACTAGAGTTGTGTTCAGATTGTGGGGATCCCTGATGAATTTGCTAATTTAAGGGGTCCATGGCCCCAAAAAGTTTGAGAATCCCTGATTTAACTTATTGCCATGCATACTTTTGCACTTTACTCGTTTGCTAATCGAATAGCATTGTAGCATCTTAACCCTTTTTGTTCAAGTGGATTTAATTTAGTGCCCATGTCGATAAGCTTTGCAGAGCTACCCATGGCTTTACCTCCCACCCGTCCTTTTATTTTGCATTTAGAAAAGACAACCCCATCCTATGAACCTAAACATCACTCTTGTCCTTTCAGCTCTTTTGTTCAGCTCCGTGAGATTGAGAGGTTGGCCAAAGATATTCTGGTGGACTCATCCGTGTGGTGCAGGGAGACATCAGAGGTAAGAGCCGTGGCTCTTCTGATTGCAAATTCTACCAGATTATGTAGTGAGTCATTCACTGCACTGGATTGGCTCCAGCAAAACCCTTGGTGACACTCCTCACTGAAGTAACTAAACACCCCACTGCCGTGCTTTCTGAATGTTAGCAGGATTCATAGTCAATGGTGCACTAATGTCAATACTCAGTATTCAAATACAGGGTGAAAAACTAGCTGGATGGATGACAGGAAAAAGGTGGTGGACACGGGCTGCTTCTGCTTTTACTAAGTGACATTCATATGTTTGTTTCCAAAGACCTTGTGTAAAGTACCAGTTTTTATTTTCATCGTACCAGTAACTCTTTCTTAATGCAGCCACACAACACCTCTGATCTGCAGCCTTACATACAATCTATCTGATACTCATCGAGCCAACATCAATGTGTTACGTGCAATACTATTGCAGGTATTGCCATAGACCTGCAGGGTCTTCAGACTTGAGTCTCCTCAAAAACAGTTAGTTAGAGCGTACAGTATGTCTGATACTGAAAGTAATGTGTGTACAGGCCACTGGGCTCTGGTATAAAACATTGTAAATGATCCCACACCACCAACAACCATAATGCAATCACAATAACACCCCACTAGATGGTAGGTGTTTTCCAGTCTCAAGAGTAACAACCCCAACCCTTTTCTCTCAGTACAGAATAGCCTATACACCATCCCCCACTTAGACCCACACACCCTTCTACTTCTAGTGTGATGAAGGCCTCTCAACATCTGTTTTCAATAACTGGACTCTGGGTCACCCTTGACTCCACACAAAATGCACTTACATGGACCTAACAGTTAATGAAGACATCTGCAGCAAACGACACAGCCATTTCACACTTAACTCTTTAGTCTTTTTTATTACCATACACAACCAATTGCTTTCATGGTATTTTAAGCGCTACTATTATCATGCTCAACTTTTGCATGCATGTTATATTTAAACACAGGTTTCCATCACAAAGCCAACTGTTGGCAAGACTGGGCATAACAGACTTGTGCTGTGAATGTTAGTTACGCTGAGCAGGAATTAAGGGTTGAGTGTGCTATTCTTCGAGCTATTACAAATTATTTGAATTCGGCAGGATTTCTCAGCCTCTTAAATGTGGAACTTGTTCTATGCTGGGCCACAGGCCAAAGAGTGGTTCATACCTACCTACCCAGGCATAAACCTCAACAGTCAATGGACTTTGGACAGAAATGTGCTGAGATTTGTTACATGTGTAACGGATGTGAAATGGCTAGCTAGTTAGCGGGTGCGCGCTAGTAGCATTTCAATCAGTTACGTCACTTGCTCTGAGACTTGAGTAGTGTTGCCCCTTGCTTTGCAAGGGCCGTGGCTTTTGTGGAGCGATGGGTAACGACTGTGCTTCGTGGGCGACCGTTGTTGATGTGTGCAGAGGGTCCCTGGTTCGCGCCCGTGTCGGGGCGAGGGGATGGTTTAAAGTTATACTTTTACATTGATGCTGTTGACCCGGACCACTGGTTGCTGCGGAAAAGGAGGAGGTTGAAAGGGGGGTGAGTGTAACGGATGTGAAATGGCTAGCTAGTTAGCGGGTGCGAGCTAGTACCATTTCAATCAGTTACGTCACTTGCTCTGAGACTTGAGTAGTGTTGCCCCTTGCTTTGCAAGGGCCGTGGCTTTTGTGGAGCGATGGGTAACGACCGTGCTTCGTGGGAAACTGTTGTTGATGTGTGCAGAGGGTCCCTGGTTCGCGCCCGTGTCGGGGCGAGGGGACGGTTTAAAGTTATACTGTTACACATGTACAGTGCACTTTGGGTTCTTTGTCATCTGCAGCACACAAAACATTAGTGGCAGTGCAGTCAGACTATGTGTAGATTAGTCGAAAGGTGTTTCCCCATGTACTGTATGTATTGATTTGTTAATATATTTTTTAAAGAGTCGAAAGGTGCTTTTTTTTAACCCTGTCAGCAAAAGGGATGACAATTAGTTGTGATGTATGGATATTCATGTGTTAGTTTATTTTTTATTTTAAACCTAGGACTGATTTACACTGTTAATCTTTTTTGAATCCCTTTTTCAAAAGAATTACCGTTTCAGTACAAGGAGGTGGGTTAAGAGAGCGGGGTGGGGTGAAGGAGAGAGACCCGGGGGGCGACTAGAACCAATAGCGTGCAACATCCTGCTAATATAAAGAACAAAAAAAAACGACTCTCGAAAAACAAGAGCAGGGGAGCCAAGCTGAGGTAACTCGCCGGGTCTGTAGGAAGAATCCTGACAGCAGAAATCGGGGAAACGAATGAGAAAGCAATCGATCACCAAATTCTCTTTGTATTTAAACGTTGACTAAAGTACACAGATGGTAAGTGCTTCTCGGCCATTTCTCGCGGTTCTTGTACAGAGATGGCTAGCTAGCGACAGCATACCCTCTCTTCCCCCCTCCCTCTCCTTTTGTGATGAGGTGATGTCCACTCGATGCTAACTCGCTAGCTACCAAGGTTGCTAGCCACCCATTCCGTTTTTTGGTGGAATGACTCATGTTTACCCTGCTGTTCTGTTTTTAAATAGGGCAAAAAAGTGCAATGTAACGTTATTTTATTGCACTGTTCCAACTTGCCATCTCTGATATTTTTTTTGTTGCTCGCTAATTAATCAATTCGGCATTATGTACGACATTTTGCAGCCACCCAGCATTGCACTCAATGAGTATCTCGAACGATCCATATTTACTGGTTACGTTAGCTTGCGAGCTAGCGCAATAACGGAGCACTGTTCTCACTGGTTGAGGCTTTGTTTTGTTATGCCTCAAGTGAAGCTTTAAACAGTCATATTGTCTGTCATGTTTTAGGTTAAAGTGCACTTGATTAACGTTAGTTTGATCATTCTGATGTAGAATCAGAAGGAAATGTGCACTGTCGATCGCCTTTGTTGGTTTTCTCAACAGATTGTGGCTGTGGATAGTATAAATGTTTTTATTTTGACAATTTATTGCCAATCATATACATATACATCACTCGGTTTGGCTTTAGAAGCGCTCTCTGGCTGTCTGAAATTCTTAATGTCTACGTACTGTTATTACCTAATCATGCCAGCCATTAGTTGGTGCACAGAACCTGGCGTCTCTCCCCTGTTACATAAAGTGCTGTGGAAGGGATTCTGGTGTGGTGGGCGCAAGGCGGTTAAGAACTGGAAAGCAATGAGCCGACCGCATCTTTGCAAGCCAAAGCTGTGTCATGGTGAACAGTATTAGCCTAGAAATGCATCAATTATATCATATCTTTATTTATTGTAACACCCCTGTAAATTATCTGGCTCCCTGCGAGCTCATGACAGTAGCAGCATGGCCCAGCAGTAGCAGAGTGGGTAAAGTACCTGTTTCAAATGTTCTTCTCTTCCATCCCGCATAATGTTCTCCGAGTTGAGACCTTGGAGAACACATTTACAGCGCTACCTGCGGTCTTGCCAGACCAGCTCTATCAAATCAAGACGCCGATCTCCATAATTACTGCCTTGACATATGATCATTTTCGTTTACCGCCACTTTGTGGGTACAGACTGGGGATCTGTAGATGTGCTGTCTGTAATTTTGGCCCAGTGTTTGCCGAGGATTGACACATGGTTTGAAGACAGATTTACGTCAATGCTGGCGGATTTGTGGGGCAAGCTTCTGTGGCGAGACAACGTTTGTTCTGAGTGATGGACTTCTGCGTCTACTTGTATTGACACCTAGGCTGCATTGAGAATTGCACCTGCAGTTTGCTTGAAACATTTACATTGTACAGCCATATGCACCATTGCCCAATGACTTGTCAAAGGCACATACTGCCTCTGAGGGAAGGCTTTGGTCACAATGTAAAATGTGTTCATTACATTACTTGCAGGTCCAATTGAAGTAACCATATAGTGCACATGTTTCATTTACACAACTATGGGAAATGTTTACACTTTTTTTGAGTGAACAGCTCCAAATGCACTTCATTGAGCTTTCCTCCATAGCTGGCGGGTCCTCATGGTGTCAGTTTTTTTTTTTTAATTTTACAGACGTCACAGAGATGGTCTGTTGGGATGGTGTAGCTGACAGTACCTAACTACAGTCATTGGACAAGGAGTGCAAAAAGAGAACGGTCAGGTGCTGTATGTTTTAGGTGCAGATCAATGGAGGGTGTGAGTGGGAGATGCATCAGCTGTTGTGTGTTAGATAGAAGAGGACTATGAATGAGTAAAGGTAGGGAGCCAAAGCTGCCCAGTTGGTTATGGCCATTTTAGCTAGCCTAATGGTACAGTTAAATTATTCATAGTTTTTGATACCTCAGTCTTTGAGTCAGGGTATCATTGAACAATAGCCTGACATAAGATGAACTAAGACATGGTCTAATGACAAATGTCATTCCCTTGTAGAATGCATTTTAACAATTAATGTTTTTTGAAACATTTAATTTAATTCAGTCATTATGTAGCGCACTTGGGTAGAAGTCGCAAATATAGTTAACTAGCAATGAACCATAGTCGGGAAATAAACATGTCTGAAATAATCCAATCATTGTTTTTAATGCCCTGGAGGGATGTAAGACTTCATTCACACAGCATTATGGGATTTATCCCAGCTGTTTCTGCCCCAAACTTTTCCGCTCCTGTCTTTATTATTGTGACATGGAAGCCTCTTGAAAACAAACTTCCTAAATGGCACTAACTGTTCATTGTGTTTAAACCTGCTCTATTGTATCGTTGCTTGTTGTGAATAACACTTTTTTTGTTGATGCGAACTCAACAAGACGTTTAAACCTTTTCATCGGTTAGATAACCTTCCTATTAGCTGTTCTTACAACCTAGTACCAAGCAATTGCAATCACATTGGGAGGCCCCAAGGACCAACTGTGCACACTGCCCAGTAAAAAATGTAACATTTTCCACAGCAACCTCGCCTCGCGTGAGAATGACAGCAGCAAAGTGTCTACATGTGCAGTATATACTGTGGGCAACCTGGTTTACTGAGGAATGCCTACTGCATCACACACCACCCACTTTTCATATGTTGGGATGCGTAGGCTTAAAAGTTCATGCTTTTGCCTCCTGCCTCTGCTGTCACACCGCCTGATACACCTTCTGCCCCCTTTGCCTTTTATCTTACGCTGTAGTTGTAAAATCTCCCAGGTTTTGTGAAATTCCAATGGAATGGTAGACTTCAGATTTGCATGTGTTTTGGTCAACGCGATGGGACCCGTCTTCCTGAATTCCTGTCTCTCCACAGGCTTTGGTTGCACAACTTTCTCTTCTCTGCTGTACGTCGTATCAGGTCTGAGGTTTGACGCTGAGGGCTGTTTTTTGAGTGACTTCATTAAATGCATGATCAGCGGCTTCTCGCTGGATCACTACATGCTAAAGTTAATAGAGCGCAATATTGTTAAAGGCTGACCTCGAGCCTTTAGCCTTTGTGGGTTCAAATCTCAGATTAAACATTTCTCGTTCACCTTTTTGAGACGGGATGTCCGTAAAATGTTTGGTTATGCCAGTGGGAATGTGTGAAAGCTGAGTAGATGTTATTCAGAGGTTTTCTTTAGACAATCTTGACCCCTGTTTTTCAGTCTCAGCTGTTACCTCCCTAGACAGGTTTCACATCTGTGATTATGGCATTGAGGCTCTCTGTCACTAGTCATATAAGGACAACCTCTCTCACCGCAGCCTCACAGGAAATGGCCTCCCCTAACGTGTAAGTGAAGATAGACTTTTCAACTGACAGAGGTCGGAAAGAAACCTGCTAATTTAGTGGCTTTACAGCCTCGATACTGCTTCACTTATTTGTTAGCTGAGGCTTGTTCATTGGACATGGTGGCCTTGTTTCAGATCCACCTGTGACCAAAAAAGCCCACTGACTTTCCCTTCTCACCCCAGTACCATCCATCTCTAGCTACTTAGCTGTGAAATCGCCTTAACATACTGCACTATCAATGTAGGTGTTTACAATCTCACCATGTTTAACCTGCAGATCGATGTGCCTCAGAGTGGAGACTGACATTCACAACGGCAGATATACGGTGCAAAAGTTGTCCATGCTTCGTCAATGGGCCACGAGTCCGATTCTGGGACAAGGAGTGCTCTCCTTCAAGGAGTGACTAGGAGTCTATTTGGCTCCAGTAAAAAAATAATATGAATTGTTACGAATGGCTCATTTGAGAGAAGACGTCCTCCTGAAATCTGACATGTATGATAGATGTTGTTGTAATCTAAAGGTATTCCTATTAACTTCCAGTGTGGTGAGACTTTATCACTGTTACGTCATACCAGACGGATTTCTGCCTGCTTGAACACCATCAACTCGGATGCATATGAAATGACCCAGGGAATCGATAGAACATCACTCGGATCCCAATTATCAAATTGTATTTGTCACATGCGCCGCATACAACAGGTGTAGACCTTACAGTGAAATGCCTACTTACAAGTCCCTAACCAACAGTGCGGTTTAAATAAAATGTAAAAAATACAGATAATAAATAAAACTAACAAGTAATTAAAGAGCAGCTGTAAAATAACAATAGCGAGAAAATATATAGGGGGGGGGGGGGGTACCGGCACAGAGTCAATGTGCGGGGGCACCGGTTAGTTGAGGTAATATGTACATGTAGGTAGAGCTAGTAAAGTGACTATGCATAGAAGATAAGAGTAGCAGCGGTGTAAAAGAAGGGGGGAGGGGGGGGGGGGGGGCAATGCAAGTAGTCTGGGTAGTCATTTGAGTAGATGTTCAGGAGTCTTATGGCTTGGGGGTAGAAGCTGTTTAGAAGCCTCTTGGGCCTAGACCTGGCGCTCCGGTACCGCTTGCTGTGCAGTAGCAGAGAGAACAGTCTATGACTAGGGTGGCTGGACTCCTTGACTATTTTTAGGGCCTTCCTCTCACACTGCCTTGTATAGAAGTGCCTTGCGGTCATAGGCCGAGCAGTTGCCATACCAGGCAGTGATGCAACCAGTCAGGATGCTCTCAATGGTGCAGCTGTAGAACCTTATGAGGATCTGAGGACCCGTGCCAAATCTTTTCAGTCTTCTGAGGGGGAATAGGTTTTGTCATGCCCTCTTCACGACTGTCTTGGTGTGCTTGGACCATGTTAGTTTGGTGATGTGGACACCAAGGAACTTGAAGCTCTCGACCTGCTAAACTGCAGCCCCGTCGATGAGAACGGGGGGTGTCCTCGGCTCTCATTTTCCTGTAGTCCTCAATCATCTCCTTTGTCTTGATCACGTTGAGGGAGAGGTTGTTGTCCTGGCACCACAAGGCCATGTCTCTGACTTTCTCCCTATAGGCTGTCTCGTCATTGGTAGGCCTGATCACTGACATTGTTGTGCCTGGCCACGCAGTCATGAGTGAACAGGGAGTACAGGAGGGGACTGAGCACGCACCCCTGAGGGGCCCCTGTGTTGAGTATCAGCTTGGTGGATGTGTTGTTACCTACCCTTATTACCTGGGGGTGGCCTGTCAGGAAGTCCAGGATCCAGTTGCAAAGGGAGGTGTTTAGTCCCACAGTCCTTAGCTTATTGATGAGCTTTGAGGGCAATACTGTATTGAACGCTGTGCTATAGTCAATGAATAGCATTCCCACGTAGGTGTTCCTTTTGTCCAGTGTGGAGTGCATTAGAGGTTGGGCCGGTATGCAAATTGGAGTGGGTCTAGGGTTTCTGGGATGATGGTGTTGATGTGAGCCATGTCCAGCCTTTCAAAGAACTTCATGGCTACAGACGTGAGTGCTACAGGTTTGTAGTCATTTAGGAAAGTTGCCTTGGTGTTCTTGGGCACAGGCACTACGGTGGTCTGCTTAAAACATGTTGGTATTACACACGCGGACAGGGAGAGGTTGAAAATGTCAGTAAAGACACTTGCCAGTTGGTCAGCGCATGCTCGCAGTACACATCCTGGTAATCTGTCTGGCCATGCGGCCTTGTGAATGATGACCTGTCTAAAGGTCTTACTCACATCAGCTGCGGAGCGCATGATCAGTCTTCTGGAACAGCTGGTGCTCTCATGCATGTTTCAGTGCCATTTGCCTCGCAGCGAGCATAAAGTAGTTTAGCTCGTGTCACTGGGCAGCTCTCGACTGTGCTTCCCTTTGTAGTCTGTAATGGTTTGAAAGTCCTGCCACATCTGACGAGCGTCAGAGCCGGTGTACTACGATTCAATCTTAGTCCTGTATTGACGCTTTGCCTGTTTTGATGGTTTGTCGGCGGGCATAGCAGGATTTCATAAGCTTCCGGGGGTAGAGTCCCACTCCTTGAGAGTGGCAGCTTTAGCTCAGTGCGGATGTTGCCTGTAATCCATGGCTTCAGGTTGGGGTATGTACGTACGGTCACTGTGGGGACGACGTCATTGATGCACTTATTGATGAATCCAATGACTGATGTAGTGTATTCCTCAATGCCATTGGAGGAATCCCGGAACATATTCCAGTCTGTGCTAGCAAAACTCCTGTAGCTTAGCATCTGCTTCATCTGACCACTTTTTACATTTTTATTGATCTAGTCACTGGTGCTTTCTACTTTTTTTCCCCCCTGTGGTTGCACATTTAACATGCTGATAGAAATTTGGTAAGACGGATTTAAGTTTCCCTGCATTAAAGTCCCCGGCTACTAGGAGCGCCGCCTCTGGTTGAGCTTTTTTCTTGTTTGCTTATGACGGAATACAGCTCATTCAATGTGCCAGCCTCTGACTGTGGTGGTATATAAACAGCTGTGAAAAATACAGACAAACTCTCTAGGTAGATAGTGTGGTCTACAGCTTATCATGAGATACTCTACCACAGGCAAGCAATAGCTCGAGACTTCCTTAGATATTGTGCACCAGCTGTTATTTTCAAAAATACAAAGTACGCCGCCCCTTCTTACCAGACGCCGCTGTTCTATTCTATCGGTACAGCGTATAACTAGCCAGCTGTATGTTGATGGTGTCGTCGTTCAGCCACTACTCCATGAAGTATAAGATGTTAGTTTTAATGTCCCGTTGGTAGTTTAATCTTCAGCGTAACTCGTCAATTTTATTCTCCAGAGATTGCACGTTTGCTAGCAGAATGGAAGGAAGTGGGGGTTTATTCGATCGCCTACAAATTCTCAGAAGGCAGTCTGCCCTTTGGCCACCTTCTCTGCCTCTTCATGCAAATCACGGGGATCTGGACCTGTTCCCGAGAAAGCAGTATATTGTTCGCGTCGGGCTTGTCAGAATCGTTAAAGGACAGGCAGAATCCTTTTTTTCCCCATGCTGAGTAATCGTGGTCCTGATGTCCAGTTCTTTTCGGTCATAAGAGACTAGTGGGAACATTATGTACTAAATAAAAAAAGCAAGCAAACTAACTAAATAAACAATTGGTTGGGGGGGGGGGGTATAACGTCTACCATTTTTTTCATGGTGCCGTTCACCCATTCTGAATATAACATTCAGAATGGGTGGCCCGTTAACAAGCTGGTGTAATCGTAGTGCATTTTTTATGTTTATTTTCCATCCCTCGGTCTCATCAAGGGGTGCAGGTCAGCGTTCTAAAAATAAGATGCGCAGAGAGACTAACTGAAATTAATGGCCACTGAATTCTTTCAACATCTAGGGCCAGTTTCACTACTATGTGTACGTTACCGTAAGAACACTGGGTGATCTCTCGCTCCGTGTGTGTGTGTCACACAGCCTGGGGTGAAAAGTTAGGAAAATGAAAAGTTAAGGAAACTTACCAGCACCAAGTCCCGTAGCCTTTCTACTCTAGATGGAAACATTGATGTCCCATGACTGTTAATATTCCTGACTGGAGCTGTAACCTTTCTAAAAGGGGCAGATTTAGGCTAGTTATCTCTGTATAAACATACGCAAATATTGGACAGAGGTCTGGCTTATGCTTTCTAACGCTGACCGTTTCAAAGTTGTAAATGGAATTCATAGACGATGCTTACCCATGCAAGCACGCACTTGATGCTCCCAACCCTTCCCTCAATACTTTTATTACATTTACATTTAAGTCATTTAGCAGACGCTCTTGTCCAGAGCGACTTACAAATTGGTGCATTCACCTTATGACATCATTATTAGGGAAGAGCTAGCCCCAGTGTGGTTTCCCTGGGCCTGAACACACATCCCCTGGTGAAGGCCTCTATCTTCGAAGCAGGTTGCTGTCACCCACAGACCCCCTGCCATTGGGGTGGTCTGAGCTCCAGGGGAACAGGCAATGGGATTTATCATTGTAATGAGATTAGGAGCTACTCATCAGAGCGGGAGATTCTCAACCTTATCTGACTGTGGGTGTAGCACAGCAGGGCCTAACTGCTGCATGGAAGAATCTCAAATGCAGTAAGAGTGGCCTACCTGAAACTCAAACAGAAATGTGGTGTGAATAAGTGACAGGTAAGAGACTGAATTTTAATGTTGCTAACGGTGGGAGCCAGATCTAGCAAAAGTTATTTTCTCTCTGGCTGGAGACTTTAGTAAGTGGTTCCAACTTCAGACTAATCTAAATGGGTACACCAAATTGTAATTGAATTACCATGTGTTAATCTAATGGGAAGCCTGCATCTAGTCTACTGTTTTTGAGCACATTTAGTTGTGTGCATGGTAGGCACACCACAATGTTCATATTGTCCCTCTGTCCTTCTCACCATTTAAGGAGAGGTTTGGTCTATGCACACATCATTCCCTGTGGTAGTTATCTGATGTAATCAGCCTGTGCTCTAAGCCCAGTGGGGGGCAGTTAGCTGTAGCAGGCTCCCCACAGGGACTCTTAAAGTATGTGTCATCACTACTTCCTGCCACAGTCAGTTTTTGGTCGGCTGTCAGTGGCTTGTCTTCATGTACAAATAAGGCAAAAGAAGACAGATGGCACCAGCCATGTAGAAGCCTTCCAGGAATGAATGAATGCCTGCCTGCCATGGAATCTATTCTTGTTTTCATTATATTTTAATGACTATGGCGATTCTGGGCTTCAGTTTTATCTTGTGCAGCCTGAATTGGTGATTAACTTTTCTGTAAGGTACTGTACGTTGCATGCTGTGATAAAACAGGAAACCATTGCCTTTTTGAAGCAGTTTATCTTATGACATATGAGGCTCCTGTTGAGTGTTACTCATGGTTGCTCTCTTGTTGCAACAGGAAGTGAGTTTACCATGCAGCCAACTAAGCAGTGCACCCTGTACCCTACCCAAATATGAGAATGAAGGAGACTTGGTGAGGAGGAAGATGGTCCGGATGGTGATTGCATCTACAGGAAGTTGCAGTCCCTCCATCAGACATTCCGTTCTCACAAACTAAGGCAACACCCCAGCTTCCTCAGTCATTCAGTTTAAAGATATCTGACATGATTTTCACATCAGGGTTCAGTAGTGAGTGGGTGACAGTTACGCCAATGCAAAAATTGCTCATTTGATCATTTCAATTTTAGACTACCAATTGGATTCCCAAAGTCTCTGGTAACTGTATCTGTGCACATGCTAGGTGATGTGTAAGGGCTTTTGGGGAGCTCTTCTTTGACCCTAATGGCTGCCAGTTGTGAAGTGCAACATGATTGAATCAGTGGCTGATGGGTTTCACACTCAACCGCTTGTAACGGCTCAACATTATTTCAGTTTAATGGAGTTTTTCGGGCCGTTCCAATGAGGAGCTGGATTTGTAGTGAACAACCCATTTCCCTGTGGATCAGTGCTCTGTGTCCTCTCCCCTTCAACGTGTGTGAATGTAGCCGAAATGTCCCTTTCTGCTGCACAGGCTTCATGGAAGGGCTGTGGCGAGAATTTATTTTATTTATTTTTATTTTTTATTTTACCAGGTAAGTTGACTGAGAACACGTTCTCATTTGCAGCAACGACCTGGGGAATAGTTACAGGGGAGAGGAGGGGGATGAATGAGCCAATTGTAAACTGGGGATTATTAGGTGACCATGGTGGTTTGAGGGCCAGATTGGGAATTTAGCCAGGACACCGGGGTTAACACCCCTACTCTTACGATAAGTGCCATGGGATCTTTAATGACCTCAGAGTCAGGACACCCGTTTAACGTCCCATCCGAAAGACGGCACCCTATACAGGACAGTGTCCCCAATCACTGCCCTGGGGCATTGGGATATTTTTTAGACCAGAGGAAAGGGTGCCTCCTACTGGCCCTCCAACACCACTTGGAGAATGTGAATGTGTGAATGAGAATGTGGCGGCGCACAGTTGTCTGTCAAATGAGGAGCCCCCCCTCTGACTACTACCACCAATCTCCTTACGTAACAGTCAGGGTTTAGATGTCTGCAGTGGACGTTCCCAGAGAGCAGTCCTTTTCAGTGCGTCTGCCTAAATGCGTGTGTCTGTGTGTCTGTCTGCTAATTGACCTGACCTCCAGCTTCAGGGCGTGGACGTCAATGTGGAGAAATTGCTGAAGCCTGTCGGTCACATACTTTTGACGTATAGTTCTTCACCAGGCGTGTTGAGAGCAAGGTGTGACCGCTTTGACCAATTGCTTGACCCATGTCTGTCCTGTGGACGTTCAGACTTTTGTGACCTAGTTTCAAACCAACTCTAAGCCACTCCACAATGATCTGCTAGGTCAACATCTGTTAGCAATATGGCAGACAATATGATACCGATCCTGCCCTCATGGGAGTCAGTGCCAACAGTAGGATCAAGGAGTTTGTGTATGTTGAAAGTAACTTGTTTGTGTACGGTATAATGCAGTTGTCATGGATAGGAATGAGTGTTCAGGGTCTCTCTGTAGAGTCAAGTTGAAGCAGGAAGTCCATGGATGTTGTCAGAGCATAGGGCTTTGGAGCCACGAGTAGAGACATGAGACAGGCCTCCATTACATAATGCCTTTAGTTCTATAGACCTGAATGGTGCTCTCTGTAAAGGCCAAGCTCTCACACTGAACTGTTGTAAGGTTTGTGAACAAATGTTTTTTTATTGACTTGAAGTTGTACATCAGAATTCCAGCTTAGTGATTTAGTGTAACACTGGCATTGGTTGCTTTTTTAAACCGCTGTGCTGTGTGCGCAAGTCGAGAGCATCCTACGGATGTCCGTAACATCACGCTTGGGGTTAATATTTTAAATGGTTGTGCTACCCTATGTGTGTTCAGTGTACCTACTCACATGTCCAGACAGAAGGTAGCTGACCTGCCTTCTGGGGAGTACAGTACACTGACAGATGGAGCTGCCGAGAGGGAGAGAGCGGGGAAACTACTGAGATGAAAGAAGGATATTATGGACACGGTATTGTCAATATAACAGGGGAAATCCTGAATGCTCACACTTCTGTTGTAATAACACTAAATAGGAAAGTACTGAGGTTTACTCATTTTTATTCCAGGACAACAGAAATGCCCCTGAAGATAAACCTGTCCAGCGCTCCAAAGTAAATATACCTCCATTATCCCCCCCCCTTGTCCTGGTTTCAACCCAGTAGGACATTATCTTTTAATCACTATCCTTCTCCATTACCTGTCTGGCTAGGTGTCTCACCCTACTGACCTTTACTCAGATGTCATTTAAATGTCATCCATAATGGGACCCCAGTTTATATACCAGTATATGTTTTCACATACACTCAACAGCAACTCCATTCGAGAGATTATAGACAACTGAGCAAGTTGAGATGATGCTGCATTTATCCATTGAAACACATGTTTGAAGCCATAGTAACGGTGTGGTTTTTGTTCATGTGCATAGTCCTTCAGCTTCAAGACACCGAGGGAGGTGTGCTCGTCATGTGAGAAGACCGTCTACCCCATGGAGAGATTGGTGGCTAACAACCTGATATTCCACTCGGCCTGTTTTTGCTGCAAACACTGCAACACCAAACTCAGGTGAGACTCTCTCACTCACTCACTCCATATCAGACTGTGTTGTTCTTTTGTTTATATTCTGCCCCTCCCTCCCTGCAGCCTGGGCACATTTGCTGCCCTTTCGGGTGATTTCTACTGCAAGCCGCACTTCCAGCAGCTCTTCAAGAGCAAAGGCAACTATGATGAGGGCTTTGGCCGCAAGCAGCACAAGGAGCTTTGGACCTCCAAGGAGGGAGAGAACATAACAAAGACTGCGTAGCCACGCCTGTCTGTCCCAACCCTTCTCCCACGGGAAAGGCTATACGGACACTCCTGACCTGCAAACCCACTTTTATTTTCAGAATTGGTAACGGTCGGGGTTAGTTTTAGATTTTGGGTAGTTTTGCAGGTCAGCAGTATCCTGCTGGTATTTCCCATCTCATCCCCAAAGCTGCCTCTTCTCCACCTCCAACATGTCATAAAGAGCACCAACATGTCGTGGGGGGTGCAGTCAACGCTCCTGTGCGCTCGCTCCACATCATGGAAGACAGACACATCCACTATGACTGGCCAGTCACGCCCCTGTTGCTCGACATTTTATTTAGTGGGGTGTTTATTACTTTCATTTGGTTTTAGTATCATGTTACATTTGCTCTTCTGAAATGGTTGATTGTGACCAAACTGCTTATTCACAAACCAGTGGTATGTTTTTGCTGTCTGTTTGAGGACTACATTATTGTTTTCTTGTTTATTTTTCGGATAAATTTGCACCCTTTTGACGCAACAGGCGCAAGGACCGTATGCTCAGGTGAACATATGGTAAGAGAAGCTGGAGTTCACTCTAAGCTGTAGCGCATACTCAGGTCAACCATACTGAGCTAGGTTCATTAGCAACTTTGTATTTTATGACCTCTTTTTAGTTCCATATAGTCAATTAAATCTAACACCAATTTTAACGACCGGTCCTCTGCATTGCGGTAGCACCGGCGGAAGCCAATTTGTGAGTTTGTCAGGGTTCACTTATCTGAGAAACAAACACGGTACTGTGAAACTGTCACACATTCTCTCTCTCTGGGTACAGTTAGTTGAATTCTGTCTTACTGTTCAAATGTTTTTTTGCTCCTATGATCTGAATGGCTGCTAGGTTTCAGTTCTGCATGTTTGTTCTGTATGAGTCTTAGCTGTCATACCTTTTAGACTGTACTGCCCTCCTGTGTTCTGGATGACTTTTTACAACTAATCCGCTTCATTGACTCTTAATCTCACTCTACTGGTTTTAAAATGCACTCTTTGCTCTTATTTGCTGGGTTTGACTGTCATGCGATAAGTTGCTCTCACTCGTAGAGGCTTTCTTTTGTCTTTATTCTGAATGAGAAGTATCTCATAGGTGTTTGTACATAGCTTGTGCTTAGTGAACATATCGCACTATACTGTGCACATATGACCATGCATGTTAACCAGACAAGTCAATGTTTGATTGGCAGGGAATATAGCCTAACAGGAAACCACAACTGTCAAGCTAATATCCCCTGCTGCTTCCTGTCCACGCAGAGCTGTCTGTTCATGTGCTAAGTTGGTGTGTAAAACTAAGCGGGACTTTTGGATCTTTCAAGACAACTGTGAACTCTGGTGGGGCAAAAATGTCAAATCCTGATGTCTGTTATCTGCCAATTGGGAAAGTCAGCTCTAGAAAGAGGCCAGAGTTCCTGACGCAGAATTATGAGTTGGATGACTGTTTGGAGAAAAAAAATCCCATCCAGCTTTTTTTATTTTTGAGTTCCCTGTTGTCTTGAATGCTTGAAAGTCTGAGAATTCCGTGTTCTGAATGCGGCAGAAATTCACATATGACTGGGATGTCCTGATGAGGCCACAAGTGAAATCACATAATGTAAGAAAATATATATATTATCGTGCTTCTCCAGTGACATCAGATCTGCGAACATAAATATCTTTTTATTTTTTTTATTAATGCCACAGGGCTTTCTTGTCTTGACTGCATCACGTGATTCTGAGCAGAGGTGGTGGATTTGAAGATGGTTCACTTCAGGCTGTTTACCATTGGGGGAAAACGTCAGTTTCAGTTTGCTGAACAGGGTGGATCTCCCATCGACACCAATGTGATAGATAGCAGCTGCGTCTGGTCTACTTTATTGACTAATGTAACCAGAAAATGAGGGCGTGGGATGTCTCCCTGCTTCATCTCTGATTTTGAGCACCAGGACCTAGTACTATATGAGGGGTGGGGGCTAACAGGGAATGTTGTTTGACCTGGGGCATGTTCAGGGGAATTCCTACGCAGTGCGTAAAGCCCGGGCCTACAGTGCCCTGAACCTCAGAGTAGCGCCTCCTGGTGGGAGAAGAGCGGTAGGAAATGCTTGAGTCAGTTCAGCAAATCCCAGTCAAGGCTTGAGATATTACATATCACACAATTGTCAATAAACACGTTTGCCCCCAGTAATTTCTTCTGTATGGCTTTTGCAAATTTTTTAAAGATGTGGGAGTGGCCTCGGGATGAAACTGTTGTGCAACAGGTATTTTTAGGTTGGAATGTTCTAAAGCGACACCTGCTTTGGCCAACAAACTCAATAGACAATATTTTATTTTCTTCATTCTTGCTTTGGAATGAGACTAAAGCCATTGAATTACATCATTTGGGAAGTATTCAATGCCACAACACTTGAATGACACAATGTATATTGTGATGTAAAGTTTACTGTGAATTATATACTGGGTAGTTCGAGCCCTGCATGCTGATTGGCTGAAAGCCGTGGTATATCAGACCGCATACCACGGGTATGACAAATCTATTTTTACTGATCTAATTACATTGGTAACCAGTTTATAATAGCAATAAGGCGCCTTGGTGGTTTGTGCTATGTTGGGCATATACCACACCTCGGGCTTCATTGCTTAATTAGAGCATGCTTTGCAGAATAGAAAATAAAATGTTACTTTTTGATTAGTAAAGCCTTAAAAATAAATGGCAAAAACCATGGCCCAACATTATTGCTTTTCAAAACAAATTTTATTTGTAATTTTTTTTTGAGTGCACATACCTTTCTCCCTGTTCCAGCCTATCCCCTGTGAATGAAAATAATCCTTCTGCTTGTTTTCCACTTAGTCCTTGTGGTGGATATGAGTGGCATAACTCAGCCAGAAGTTTACGTACCCGCTCATCCTCCACTCTCTTGAATGGTTTTCATTTTGTCATTACATTTCCTCAAGTTGTAAAGTTATCTATTTGTTTTTAAAATGTTGTAACGGTCCTCGAGATCACCCAGAATGCTTTGTAACCAAGAACATCATATCAAATAACACTGTGTCCGTATCGTCTGTTATGTGTGAGGAGTGTGCCAAGGTACAATGGCGTTATCCTGTGAATAAACATTCTTTGTATAGAGAAACAAACGGAAAGAAAGAAGGTACTTTTCCATACTGGTGCCAGGAGGTTCAGGTCTGTGAGAGCTGTGTGACTGTGTGTGTTCTGCGAGTCATGTAGTTGTGTGCAAAATTGGATGTTGACTTAACATTTATTTTTCAATGCAGGTGTCACTGTTGTCAAAATGTAAATGTATGCATTTAAAAACAAAAACATTCTGTATAACTTGACCTGTGGATGGTGGCCTTACAAGCAAAAGGACGTTTTGGCTCTTACTCGTCTTTCACCTCTACTCTCTTCTTCTTTTGGATTATTACTCCAGTTAAATTGTGTTGTAGAAGAACATGATAATAATGTGATTTGTCCCAACCTACACATACACACAATCAAATGTATTTTGTTCAATCATTTTCTTTCAGTAGTTTATTTTAGTTTTTTACATGCTTTTGGAAAAATAAATGAAGATGCTGGTGTTGATAAGTGAGGTGGTTGTCTTTATTACATGATGAGTAAATGCAGTGCATATTTGATACTAGTCATTTGTTGGGTAAATAGTAGGCCTTTTTTATGAATTGTATATGAGCTAGTGTGTTTCATATATACTGTTATAGACTCTTTCAGATGCTCAACAACAGGAGTTGTTTTAGTTCGAGGTGCCTGAAGAAAACAGAATAGAGCATCAATATTGTCTCCTACTGGTACAGATGTGTTATCTTAATTCGACCAGTTCCCTCACAGGAGAAAAATAATAATCCTGCAGCAACAGGACATTTTTATTATTAAATGGATGATAATGAGTGGACATTATTTGTAGGGGTTGATACAGATATAGGATCTTAATTTGATCACCCTGTTGGAGGATAAATGTAAAATGTCTAGTGTATTTGAGATTTTAAAAGGATTCTGAAGTTTGTCATTTCCATTTTGAAATTTCAGACTTGATTTGACATTAAACACTATAAAGTATGGCTTTTGTGGCATCATTCATCAAGTCTTGCTGGCCCTATAGTTCTATGGAATAATCTACACTCACACAAACTATATTACAGCCCTGGGTGCAGATTTGTAAGACCCTATATTGAATTGAATGTGTCAAATGTCACTGAAGTTCATGAGTTCAGTCAAGTTGAAGTCAAATGCCATATACTTTTAATTAAGGATGATATTTGGTCTTCATAATGGTATCTGCTCATGGTATTTGTTGTCAGCACTCTGTCTAAAAAGTCCTTATGTGATGGAGAACGCATAAGTGAAATTTGTAGGCCTTTACCTTTCATGCAGCCTACGTCATCAATGTACGTGTGGATGGTCGCAAGTCTGGTTTTGAACTTCGTCTCTCCCGAGCCCGTACGGGAGTTGTAGCGAAGAGACAAGATAGTAATTACTAGCGATTGGATACCACGAAAAATTGGGGAGAAAAGGGGATAAAATTTAAAATAAAAAATAAATGAAAAGTCTGGTTTTGAGCGCGCCATTAATATTGTGCGCGCTACCAGGAGCAAGAAATCGACAGAGGAACAGCGCGCCCCCGAGAAAAGCACGGAGTCGTTTTAGTTACTGTATGCTTTACCCAAATGGAACACAAATTTGAGTTATTATGATTCACCTTTGCCCATGACCAACCACTGCATTCAGAATATTGAATCATAAGCCTACAAAGCATTGGGAATATACACCGTTTTCTCGTTTTGTAAGAAGCGTTCTATAGGGGTTCCGGTGACGGATTGTTTTTTCTGTCAGGAAATTGGTTGCATTAAAAATACATTTTACTTTATGTCGGTGAGCATCAGGATCTGAATTTATGGAATATCTTTCGCTCAAGTCTTCTGAACAGTTGGTGCATGTTTATCACTTCTATTGCACAAAGAAAGCACAGTTTTTTCCACTTTTGTTGAGTTCTACCACTGCACCGCGGAGATGGTAAAAGTTCAGTTATGCGCACAATATATTTTCTCGATAAAACCATCCGATCATAACTTGTTATTGATGCAAATGTATTAATTGTGTGTGGTCAACTATGTGTTACATCTGCCTCCTATAATTTTACACCATTATTCCGAAAATAATAGTCTGCTTTCGTAGTGGAATCTTCATCTCCCATCCACCATGTTGTGTGTTGAATTACATTTTTTTCACCTGGTTTCTTTGTTATAAAAAGTCTGGTGCCTGTTTGCAGTTTATGGATTAATAATAATAATTATGTATAGAGATGGAACAATACAGTTTGGAGAGAAAAAGGGCATAGAACAAAAAGTAAAAATCTGCAAATTTAGCAGGAAAAGAGGCCATCAAAATCACGGAAATCGCTTCGTCCTTTTCCTTTGGTGTACTGTTACACTGTTGCAAATGGATTTCATAAAGGCAACACGGTTATTGTTACATCTTTTGTGTTAGTTCACCCTTTCCATGCTGACAAAATGTCACTGGGAAATATTGATTACTGAATAGAGAGAATTATGATGGCCTATGTTCGTTTTTTGTATTCTAGCGTGTAAGTTGGGCTTCTTGTTCCACAATGAAATGCCATCGGACGTTTTTCTTTTTTGATAAAGTTTGGAAATATGGGCAAGTTGTCGAACGTTTCTGTGGCGACGGAAGGTTGACACTTTTCTTTTTGGTCACTTTCTGAGCGCAGTCTAATGTATCGGATTTTGGACTATATTTCTGTTAAATTAATTTGGCATTAGAGAAATCCAAATGTATACGCATACAGTGACGATCTCGATGTGACGACATTGTGTTTTCTAGGCCTACTGCTCATTAGAATTTATATTTACTGGCTAGTGCGTAACAAACTTTCGTGGACCAGCGCGCGCACTAGTGCCCCCGCACCTGGGGGCAACCCCGCCATGGCGCCCTCATCCCTCTGTATCTCGGTGTGGTTGTGTGAGTGAATCAACAACAAAGACTCGGGATCAAAGCTGAGGATGATGCTCTGGAGATAACGGTTCAAACTGACGCTGCAGCATCTCTCCTGAGCGACCCAGTTAGAAGTTGAACCAGGACCCCGCTAGAGGGAACGGCTCTCATCTTCCAGACAGAGGTTAATCATCAGGGCAACAGCACAGGTGAGAGCTCATGCATATTCAACACATCACATCACAGAACAATTTCAAAAGGAATCCAACCTATTGAAACACTCACACCCTTATATGCTGAATATGTCTAAAGGACTCCACTCAATAAGCTCCACTCAAAGTGATATCATTTATTTTTTTATCAAATTAATAAATAGTTAAGTGTCCTTATGTCTCTTAAGGCCTAGTTGTACATTGCCTGTAATTCTCATAGCCTAGGGTTTCTCTCCTTCCTCTATGACATTACTTGATCAATTGGACAGTCCCCAGTTCCGGTCCCCCAAGTCAAAGTGAATTACTCCCTAAAAAGCAATGATGAAAACCAGCAGACACTGTGGCCCACAAGAACTGGAGTTTAGAATGATACAGATGTAGGATCTTAATTTAAGCCAGTTTACTACAGCAGGAAAATTACCCTGCGCCAACAGAAAAAGTGAATTATTATGTGGATTGTTACAATCTGTAACTTTTTGGGTGGCCCAACCAAATTCACATAGAAATCTGAGTTATATATCTGTCATTCTCATTGAAAGCAAGTCTAAGAAGCGGTAGATCTGTTCAATGTGCACTATTTCTATGCTTCCCGTTCTCTTGTTTTTTTTTTTTGCTTCTTTAAACTTTTGGTTTTGTACACCAGCTTCAAACAGCTAAAAATACAATATTTCTGGTTATTGAAAATATATTTCACACTGGTTTAGATGGTACAATTCTCTACACATTACATTGCTTGTTTTGCCACATAAACTGAAGTTAAGCGAACTATTAGATTTTTAAAAACCAGAAAATGGCTGAGCAATTTCTGCATATTGCTCCTTTAATGGACATTTCTGTAGTGGTTGATACATTTTTCGTTAGGGCAAAACAAGTCTGACCTTTCAAAGTGGAAATTACAAATTTTAGAAGACTTCTTAAAACTGAAATACACTGCAAATTTGCATTCCCTGCTGTGCAGGAAAATTCTCAGCAACAGAAGAGTGATCAAATTAAGATCCTACATCTGAACCAGTACAGGACAGTTCTATGCATGCAATTTTGTCCAACTAACGTTTTGCAAGGGAATTTTCCTCCCTACAGAACTTAGTGGATGCATAAAGTTATGGAAAAATGACAAAGCATTGTGCAATATTATGATTCTGAACTTTCCCTTGATCCTCTGCCTCTTCTCTTTCCCCTCTGCCATTACTCCTGGAGGTGGTAGTCAATCCATAAGTGGGGTTCCAGCTAACTCTGCTGGGAGGCTGTTTTGGATCTTTATTTTTGTTTTGTTGAACAAAAAACTTGGCAGACGGTACTCTGAGTTGCACCACTAGGCCGCACTACAAACTTTTATGGCAAGTTTTTACTCAAGCCTTGCAGTGCAGCTGTGAACATAGCAGGTCACACCAGCCCAGAGCACTTGAGCATGTTAAGCAAGGAGAGACGTGAGGCCAGGGACTGCTCAGGGTTTTTTGGATGTAAGGAACTGAGACAGAGCAAGGGCCGTGGTTGGGAAAAACAGCCTTAGACTAAACACCTAAAAGCAGGCAGAGAGAAGTGGAGGGAGGAAAATCCATGTAAATCCGGTGAGTCCTGGAAATGCGATGCAAGTAAAATAAAGGGGGCACAGCTGACTGGGCTGGCAGTGTACGGCCTCTCTCCTCGCTGAATTCCCCACATTCCTCTGTGAAGGTAATTAAAATCAGGAGAGCGGGGGAGCAGAACGACGGACCTGAGAGGCCAGTCAATGTATAACAGAGATAGATAAGATGTTTGGTTGGTGTGTCCTGAAGCTATCTGCAACCCTGGGATTTCACTCCATGTTTTTATAGGAGGAGGGAGGGCCAATGGTAGCAGGCCTTTGGTTTGGGGGTACAAAGGGTAGACACATCTAGTGTTTCTCTTGGGTGAGGAGAATGTGAGTGTGGCGAGGGGGCCAGATGGACATACCCGGCATTCCAGTTAGTGATTATTACCCAGAATTCCAAAGGGCCACTGAAGCGCTTCAGGTGCTGTTGCTGTTGCCCGTTTATACTTCCACCCCTCTTCATCATACCACTCTACCTCCTCAGCCACTCACCTCCCATCTTCATCCTCCTCTCTTTCCTGTTGTTTGTGAGGCAGGGGCAGGGTTGACATTTGGCACATGTGCAGTAGTGTATTTTTTACAAGAATGCTCAATCAGCAGCACACCTGTTTCATTCCATTTCAACATCAGTCCTCTCCGATTCTAATAACAATACATTTCATTCGGTTAATATATTTCACTCACCTTAGGGTCCAATGTGTTTCTCTGAATTTATAAATGAACTTAGAGTTGAGTTACAGTGTGCTAACCCCCCTGGGCAAAGTGGCCAGGCATGCTCAGGTCATTGGGAGGTGACTGGCGATAACTGCTGTGTTGACACTAGTGCCTGGATTAGGTTCTTCTCCTGACCGGCTCTATTTGGATCAATAATAGAACAATATTGATCAGAGAGACCAGAGAAGATTGAGGGGCTGACCTTATAAAAAATAGGAACAGCAGTGCTTTGGGCAACACTTTACCTCACATAGGCAGTATTCTCTGATGATGAATCCAGTTCGTGTAATAAAAGGAAGTAACGAAACTATATAGTAATAACTAGCATAGCTAAATGACATTGTGCTCCCCTTCTGAGCACTATATCAGTGAGTCCTCAATATCTTTTTGTATTTACTAAGTTGTTACAGTGTAAT
Organism: Salvelinus fontinalis; assembly: GCF_029448725.1. Lineage (NCBI taxonomy): Eukaryota > Metazoa > Chordata > Actinopteri > Salmoniformes > Salmonidae > Salvelinus > Salvelinus fontinalis. The sequence goes on from NC_074698.1 coordinate 24,747,162, forward strand.
AAGACCAATGCTATTGTGCTGATTGTTACTGTAGTGTAAGGCCCATATATGTGTCTGGTCCACTTTAGGTAAAGAGAATACTAAAATACCCTTTCACTTACCAAAGAAAGCACACATTTTCCAAGCACACTAATCTCTGCTGAATTAAAGTCTTATCGTTGTGTCAGTGTTTTTTTTATTCTAGGGTTTCTTTTTCATAGAAATGGCAACGTACTCCGCTAAAGGACATATGAGAATCTCTAATGCTGTTGTCTTCTTGGATACATTATACACCTTAATACTTGACCTTGTCAGGGGGTAATGGTAAATCAGGGAAAAATCTATACCTGGCACAACTCTGTCATCCTTTTTAATAGAATAATGCCCTCTTAACATTAACAGTGGAGTTATGACGTGGTTGAGTGAGTGTTTTATGGCTCATGCAGTCGGAGAAGTTTAAAGCTGTCAGAATATTCACAGTAAAACTTTTTCATGTGCTTTGTGCCAGATCTGTCAGTGCCAGTGGAGCTCAAGTTTCAGACCTTTACAACTCTCACTTTTTCTCATGTGCAAAGTTTCTCTCTGTCACACAGACAGACACACACACACACACACACACACACACACACACACACACACACACACACACACACACACACACACACACACACACACAGCTCCAGTGCAGTTTCGTGATCGGCCAGGCCTCGTCCCAGAAAAGTCATTTTAGTTTATGTTCCATGCTTTCCTTGAGAAATGGATGGTACTTCAGGAATGACATTTTCTTATATACATTCTCCGTGCACCCTATCTTTAAATGCATTACAAACCACTTTTTTAAGGACTGATGATGTCGTACACTTCACACTCAAAGATAATATATTGCCAGTGCTACAAAATATGTTGAACATAAAGATGATGAATATGATGATGACTTGTGAATTTGATGACAACTGCAGCTTAGGTTCTGAAATATATTCCCCATGTTAACATATTGGTGCATTCCCTGCAGGATGTTGATGGGTGGCACTGCAGAGTGAGGAGTCTGAAGATCTGAAGATCTCTGAAGGTGGTTGGCTTAGACAGCGCTCACACACACATCGCCAAAATGAGTGAGTTCTTTGTGTTGATTATGATGATGTTGGAACACACTTGAAACCCTCACAATATTACATCTCATAAATGTACATTCAGATGCCCCCCCCCCCCCCACACACACACACACACACACACACACACACACACACACACACACACACACACACACACACACACACACACACACACACACACACACACACACTATTCACCAGCCCTGGGTGAGTTGAGTTGAGCTGATTTTCCAGACGCTGGCCGAGCCGGCAGGTGAAGGATTGATTTTCAGTGTTATGGAGACGGGGCTCTGGTTCTCTCTCCTGCCCTACTGCTGTGTGATGTCTGTCCAAACTACATGAGGGGAATATTTCCCTTCGTGAGCTAACACAGCCAATGCAGAGATCACTCAGAGATCAAACATGGGAATAGAAATATCAAAAACTCTGCAGTCTGTCCTCTCGCGGGCTCCATTACCCTGTCGCTAGCTGAACACTCTCAATGTGGGTTTATATAAAAACACTGCAGTCTGTCCTCTCACGGGCTCCATTACCCTGTCGCTAGCTGAACACTCTCAATGTGGGTTTATATAAAAACACACATTTTCTGTGTACACAACTAGAAGAGGGATTTATATGGCTATACGTGCACGCGCGCACACACACACACACACACACACACAATTACACTTCAATTTGATCTCATGGTAAATGTGTGTTTCCACCAACCGTTCTCCCCTACAGATGAGCGCCAGGCTCTCCACTCCATAATGAAGGACCTAGTGGCCCTCCAGATGACGAGGCGCCAGCCTGGGCCCTCTTATGACACGGGGAAACCCAAGACTCTGCCCAACCCTGCCCCTGCTAAGAGACAGGTAAACCATCTACCACCCCACTCAGTCAACAACACACACTCTCCTCAGACAGGCAGGTCATCATCATCTCTACATGACATCTTGTTTCCCTTCATGACCGCATCATGACCCTGTGACCTTCCATGAACCCTCTTGACGGGGCTTCTTCTTTACTCCCTCAGGACGATGTCAGAATAAAGTTTGAGTTCAGTGGAGAGAGGAGGTGAGTGGCTTTTCTTGTTTTTGGATGTGTCTTTGTGTGTGTGTGTGTGTGTGTGTCTTTGTTTGTGTGTGTGTGTGTGCTTGTTTTATCACGTCTTTGTCTGTGAGAAGAGCATGGTCAGCTCGGCTCAAATGCACTCCAGATCTCCAGTCAGAATGGTATGTGAAGCGGAGAATGGAAAGGGAAAGGACTGTGGTTTAGCTGTGGCAGCCAGCAGAAACCACAGCTATGTTAGGTGTGCTTAGAGGAATCTGCACACACTGGAAACGGAATATGTTTGTAAAAGTGTGTGTGCACGCTTATGTTGCAGATCTAAAGAGGATATAGTTTCCAGACCGAAACACTTTTTTTCCTTCTGTCTGTTTGTCTGTCCATCTAACCCACTGTTTGTCTCCATCTTTTTTATTTGTGTAGGATACTGATGTTTGGGAGGCCTGTGCAGTTTGAAGAAATCCAGCAGAAGGTCAAGACTGTCTTTGGCCAACAGCTAGACTTGCACTATATGAACAATGAGGTACAGCTAACCCCACATCTCATTCTCTGCATTTCTCACCTACAAACACTCTCTCAGACAAACACCAACACATTGCATACACACACAAACACTGGCCCTCACAGCAACCCACTTGATGTAGGTAACTTTTACGGCCAGTTTCCTGGACATTTAGTCCTAAGTACTAAGATGCATGTTTAATGGAGATTCTCCCTTAGTGTCTCTGTGTTTTGGTTGAGTCATCTCTGTGTGCTGTGTTTCCAGCTGTCCATCCCTCTACGTGGTCAGGACGACCTGGACAAGGCCATTGACCTGCTGGACCGCAGCTCCAAGATTAAGAGCATCAAGATCTTGCTGCTGACGCAGGAGCAGTGCAATGTACTACACACACACACACATAAATACACAGACATACAGAAATAAACACACACATTAATCAATAAGATGTTATTAAAATCATATGTAATGGGGTAGTGTGTACAGTCTTTATGTGGACACTGACCACACCCCTCTCATCCCACCCCTAGGCCTCCCCATCCCCCTCTCCCTCTCCCTCCTCCCACCACACGGTGAGTAAGCAGGTGAGGATCAAAGCCTCCCAGTCCACGGGTGATGTCAGCACGGTGTACCAGCCCTCCGAGCCCAGGGGGCGCCACCTCTCCACCAGTGAGTATGAACAAGCAGATTCAACTCATAGCTGCTTCCTCTATTCTTCTGCCTTTGCTTTCAACATCCTCTTTCTCCATTTCTCTCGCTATAACTTTTTTTTTACAGTAGAAAGGGAAGGGTAGTGGTATCTCTTAATATGGAGAGACAGTAAGTGTTGTCTGGTTTGGTGTTTGTCATGTCTTGCTCTCTTAACTAATTTATTTTGCTAGCTTTCTCTTTGTCTCTCTCTCTATCCCCCTCACTCTCTCTCATTTCCACCCCCCTTCTCTCTAGCTGCTGTTATTTCTCTGGCTTCCCCTCTTAGCAGTAGGTCCTCTTCCTCTTCCTGTCAACCATCACTGGCTGCTCTACAATGGCCTGCTGGCCACAAGCCAATCAGATTTAGAGACACTATTAGCATGGCGGGTCAATGTCCTGGTTTTAGAAACACTGGCTGTTTTGGGAGAGGGTTGAAATTAGTGCTGTGTGAGGGAAACTGGACAAATCCTAAATTCTCTGCAGATCCACCACCTGAGGCAGAGTTACATTTCAAACAATCACATTATTAATGTTGGAGAGAGAGAGAGAGAGAGAGAGAGAGAGAGAGAGAGAGAGAATATCTGTTATCAGTGTTAGGGATGTATCTTCTTTTCTCCCACATAATCCATTGTTGAACTTTTTTGTGTATCTATTTTTTTCATTTACCAGATGCTCTTATCCAAAGCAATTAGGATTAAGTTCCTTGCTCAAGGGCACATTGACAGATTTTCACCTAGTCTGCTCAGGGATTCGAACCCACGACCTTTCGGTTACTGGCCCAAACACTTTTAACCACTAGGCTACCTGTCATTGATCTTGGTACACCAGAATCCTATTATCTCATGTATCTCATGTATTGATTTCCATTGGTTTAGACAGTGTAATATGGCCAAATCACAGTCCTATTTCTTATCCTCCTCCTCCTCTCTCCCGTCCCAGGCTCTCAGAACACAGGCCGTAGCTCCCCCCCTCCTGGCTATGTCCCTGAGCGGCAGCAGAGGATCGCCCGCCAAGGCTCCTACACCAGCATCAACAGTGAGGGAGAGTTCATCCCAGAGAGCGACCAGTGTGTAAGTCATTGCACTGTACACAAACAAGTGTGCAGACACACACAAACACACACACACACACCATAGGGCTAATACTGTGTCTCCTCTCCCTAGGTGCTGGACCCCTGGAGCAGTGCAGAGAACTCTGTCTCAGGAAGCTGCCAGTCGCTGGACAGTAGCTCAGACAGGTGAGTGCAGGACTCTACCCCACATTCTACCCAGGGGGGAAAGTAAGCCAGTACGGTCTGGTGCGGCGTCCCGGCAAAATAAATAGTGGGGGTACTCCGTACTGGTAAAGCTGTGTCACAGCCTGCAGTGACTGGGAGACCCTTGAGGTGGTGCACAAATGGCCCTGCGCCGTCCGGGTTAGCGGAGGGTTTGGCCAGTCGGTATTTCCTTGTCCCATTGCATTCTAGTGACTCTTTGTGGCGGGCCGAGCGCCTTCAAGCTGGACAGTGTTTCCTCTTCCGGGTTAAGCCAGCAGTGTGGTTAGGCAGGGTCTTGTTTCGACCATCGCCTTTTCTGAGTTCGTAGGGGAGTTGCAGCGATGGGACTACCAATTGGGGATAATTATACATTTAAAAAAACAGGTATAACATGTTAAAAGTGATATGACAAATCTTTACAGAGATCATATTTGAAATTAATAAGGATTCTATATGTAATTATATAATTGCATCTATAAAAAGTGTGTGCGCTATACCGGTAAGAAATTAAATCTACTTTTACCCCTGATTCTACCTCACACGTACACAATACTTGTACACAATACTTGACTTTGGTTAAGTATGTATTTTGAGGAAGTGATCAGCACCTCTCACTCTCTTTATTTGTCCTTCCTCCCAGCCCCTCCCTGAGGAAGTCACGCATGCACCGAGCCAAGAGCTACCCTGATAACCGGCAGCAGGAGAACGTCTCAGGTGGGTGCCCAGGAGGAATCCTGATATCACTACATAAGATATAGATCCTCACTGTAACGGAAAACTGTAATTTATACAGTAATTTGAGGTATTATCAACAGTAAAAAACATTGGAAGTTTTACTGTAGCATACTGTAAATTATGGGAAATTTGTTGTATTTCGAATGGTACTGTAATTCCACCCCACGAATACAGTACCATACTGTATCTTTAGAGCGCCAAAAACCTTATGACCACTAGTGGGTGCATGGTATTGTTGTCTCGGGCTTATTACTATATATTGAGGCGTGCCTTGTAAGAGGCTATATTTGTTGCACCCGTGAGTGAGAATGCTGTACCAAATTTACTCTTATGTGGTTAAAGTGGCCCATCAATAAAACATGTATAAGGGCAGTTTGGAGTGGCAGCAAATGGTTGAGCATTTTGCCATGTCCTTTTGGTCTGTTTTGACCTGTAGTCGCTGCCAGTTTGGAAGCCTTTGTTAAGGCCTCTAGAAGTGCAAGTGATATAAAGCACCAAATATGAATTAATATGCTGTAATGTGTAAACACTTAGCAGCCAACCTGCTTGCACCAATCCCATGTAATTTCAGTAAAATACTGTCATCCACGTATTCATTAATTCATTCCGATTACGGTAGCATTTAGTTTTTTACAGTATAATACAGTCAATTTTATGATATTTTACTTTGTGTCAGTACACAGTACTTGCTTTGATTCTGTATTCATATTACATCAGGTGTACGGTAATATGAAATACAGAATTTTACTTTCATCCGAGCTGCCTGTAAGCTACTGTCAAATTCCCGGTAACCCCTTTACAGTGCTGGCAAGAGAGCCGCTCTCAAGCCCCTTAGCAACAGGCCTAAACCACAATGCAGCTCCTAGCAACAAAGCAACAACGTAGTCCCAAGCAACAGCACAGAGAAACAAGGCAGCTCTTAGCAGCAGAGCCTCACGTGAATGCTGTATGACTGAGCTGAGTCTGAATCCTGTTGTAGTCTAACCTTCACCCTCTCTCTCGCTCTCTTTACTCCTTCCTCCCTCTCAGAACGGGAGAACCATGTGTATGATAAGGTGGTGGGGAAGGGAGGGACATACCCCCGCAGGTACCATATCTCCCTGCATCACAAGGACCATAGTGAAGGTAGGGGCACTGTTCACTGTTCCTCTCACCAAACCACTTTGTGCCATATTACTTTGTATTTGACCTTTTCCCTGACCCCTCTCTTGAACCATCTCCTCCTTCTCTTGGTCTCTTGGTTCTTCTCTCATCACTCCTTCACCCTCAACTCTCCTCTCATCCCCACAGGTCGAAGAACGTTCCCGCGGATCCGTCGCCCCCAGGGTAACCTGTTTACCCTGGTGCCCTCACGGCGCTCCCTCAACGGCAGCGAGGAGAGTCTGGGCAGCTGGCAGCTAGTGGACAAGCAGGGCAGGCTCCGCCCACAGGAGCGCCCTGTCGCCCACAAGTGTGAGTCCCGACCCTGCCTCTTCATCTTATATTTACATATATTACACATATTTTACATATATTTTATAGTTATTAGAGATTTCATAATAATAAATCTATTTTTGTATCCTACACATTTTAAATAAGGGAATTAGTTTGTATGATGAATGCAGTGTGTTTTGAGAGTATGGTGTCATGTTTGCTATATGGAGAGGATGATATGTATGGTGTATGCCCCTCCCTCCACAGCCCCCAGTGCTCCAATGACGTGGAGGCGGGGCAAGCTGCTGGGTCAGGGGGCGTTTGGGAGGGTTTACCTGTGTTACGATGTGGACACGGGACGGGAGCTGGCCGCCAAGCAGGTGGTGTTTGACCCGGACAGTCCTGACACCAGCAAGGTGAGACAGCAGCGGATGCCGGAACAGTATGCTACTACACAGATTGTTTTCTGCTTTTATATCAAAGTCTACTGTTCACAGCCAGGCTACTGTAATGTATTTATGCCAAGATGACTCAGACTCCCCAGCCTGAAGGAGAACTCTGTATGACTTGAGTTCCCGTGTATTGTTAAAGATTGGTGCAGAGAGGCTTAGCCTGGAGCACCTTTGGCCTGGAGCAATGCCAAGAATGAGGTAATGTGTTCGGCAAGCTACTTTACTCTTAAGAGGCGATTGTGGAGGAATGCAGTATGGTGCTGTGTTTAACCTGACTGAGTTTTACTAGCAAATTGTTGGTCAACTGTCTTAAGCACAAAAGGCGCTATTCAACGATCTGTGGTCAGGAATCCGATAAACTCATGCTCTGAATCACTAACATAGTCAAATCCTGACTGAGTGCTCATCTCTGACTGAGAGCAATGAACTTTGAGGAGATTCAAGGGACTTTCTTTCCTTTCTCTCTCCCCCCTCTTTAATGTCTTTTCCTGTCTGCCACAGAGAAAACATGCACGGTCACTTCCTGTATCTGAGTGGAGTATTTGCAGGGGGGTGAGGAGGGGGAGAGTAGCAGAGCCAGCTTTGCCTTGGCCTCCAATCACCCCTTAAACTCCACTGTCTCTTTTGCGCTCTCCCTCTCGCTCCTATTCTTTCTCTCCCTTTCTCTCTCTCTCTCTCTCTCTCTCTCTCTCTCTCTCTCTCTCTCTCTCTCTGTCTCTCTGTCTCTCTCTCTGTCTCTCTGTCTCTGTCTCTGTCTCTCTCTCTCTCTCTCTCTCTCTCTCTCTCTCTCTCTCTGTGTCTCTCCTCCTCTCTCTCTTTCTCTCTCTCTCTCTCTCTCTCTCTCTCTCTCTCTCTCTCTCTCTCTCTCTCTCTCTCTCTCTCTCTCTCTCTGTCTCTCTGTCTCTCTCTCTCTCTGTCTCTGTCTCTCTCTCTCTCTCTCTCTCTCTCTCTCTCGCCTCTCTCTCCTCTCTCTGTCTCTCTCTCTCTCTCTCTGTCTCTGTCCTCTGTCTCTCTCTCTCTCTCTCTCTCTCTCTCTCTCTCTCCTGTCTCTCTCCTCTCTCTCTGTCTCTGTCTCTGTCTCTCTCTCTCTCTCTCTCTCTCTCTCTCTCTCTCTCTCTCTCTCTCTCTCTCTCTCTCTCTCTCTCTCTCTGTCTCTCTGTCTCTCTCTCTCTCTCTCTCTGTCTCTGTCTCTCTCTCTCTCTCTCTCTCTCTCTCTCTGTCTCTCTCCTCTCTCTCTGTCTCTCTCTCTCTCTCTCTCTCTCTCTCTGTGTCTCTCTCCTCTCTCTCTGTCTCTCTCTCTCTCTCTCTCTCTCTGTCTCTCTCTCTCTCTCTCTCTCTCTCTCTCTGTCTCTCTCTCTCTCTCTCTCTCTCTCTCTCTCTCTCTCTCTCTCTCTGTCTCTCTTTCTCTCTGTCTCTGGCACCCAGCCTGCAGCGGATGTTAATCTGTTGTTGTTGTTTTTATCTATTTAGTGGGTCTTTGTGTTGTGGATACTTTGTATATATCTCCATTTCCCTCTTCCGCTCTCTCTCTCTGTGATGTGATCTCTGTGGCCATATTCTCTGAGGTAAACAGAGGAACTGCTTTTGAGGAACTGGACAGTTAACGCTAATGTCCTATTTGCAGAGAGAGCTGGTCTGTGTGTCTGAAATGCTTTTTCCATTTGTCCGATTTTTTAGTTGTCTTTGTATAGCTTTTGGTGGACAGATGACTCATTTATATCATGTAATGTTGAGGATTTTTATGTTGTTGTTGTCGAGTACAACAACCCTCAACCTGTTGTTCCCTGTCTGTCTGTCTGTCTGTCTGTCTGTCTGTCTGTCTGTCTGTCTGTCTGTCTGTCTGTCTGTCTGTAGGAGGTGAGTGCTCTGGAGTGTGAGATCCAGTTGTTAAAGAACCTCCACCACGAACGCATCGTCCAGTACTACGGCTGTCTGAGGGACCACAACGAAAAGACCCTCACCATCTTCATGGAGTACATGCCGGGGGTCAGTCTATTCTTCACACATCGGCTCAGGGCTGGAGTGTTGGGGGTTAAAGGGTATCTGTGGTGTTCAGTCCTGGACTGTGTCCCAGTCTCTCCAGGGTATAGGATTATAAAGCATGCACTTCCTTCTTGTCTTTCAGGGTTCAGTCAAAGACCAGTTGAAGGCCTACGGGGCGCTGACGGAAAACGTGACGCGGAAGTACACACGGCAGATCCTGGAGGGCATGTCCTATCTGCACAGCAACATGATCGTTCACCGTGACATCAAAGGTAGTTATGTCAACACGCTGCTCAGATGGCCATTTGTAGTAAAGATAGTGAACTAAATGGCTATAGACTTCCAGACTCAAGCACAAGGACCTACAAGCTACATTTAAAATACAAGGAAGGTGGTTGGGTGAGTCTGTGTCACATGGTGTTACTCTGTCGTCTCCTTATCCAGGTGCCAACATCCTGCGGGATTCGGCGGGAAACGTGAAGCTGGGAGATTTTGGCGCCAGCAAGAGGCTGCAGACCATCTGCATGTCTGGCACGGGCATCCGCTCTGTCACTGGCACCCCCTACTGGATGAGCCCCGAGGTGATCAGCGGAGAGGGCTACGGCAGGAAGGCTGACGTCTGGTAAGGACCGAGACACATGGGGTTGGGGTTGGGTAAGAGGTCTTATACACATGCAGGTGATTCTGATTAGTTGTGTTGATAGGGGGAGGTGGGGGATAGATGTCTCAACTGGGAGTGTGTGAATGTATCTTCAGGTCAAGTGTCAGATGCTTTCCTTGTGCTCATATAAGTAGGCTCCTTCCCTGATAGAGTGGCTAGACTGCTGGAATGTGAAGGGAGGCAAAATAGCTGTTCTAAAAGGGGGAAACCATTATTCTTCAAGGAAAAAAGTGCTATATATAAAATAGTAAAAGTGCTATATTTAAAAGAGAATGTCGAGAAGGACTGCCTCACTCCCACGTACAGGGCCCTGAAATGGGTCGGGTCCACCTGCTGCCCAGGAATTCCCCTGTGCAATCTGATTGTGTAGTATCCCATCAGGGGAGGGATGTGATTGGCCAAGAGCCAGTCAACCAGCCAGCTTGTGACAGGGTTCGGAATGTTCCGACTTCATTGCTCCCCTGGGGGGCCAGACCAGGCCGGGAGCGTCGGTAGGGGGTAACAGGTCCAAAGGGGAGTCTGTCCCTAAACCCAGCTCCCCTCCCCAGCCCCCTGCTCTGTCTGACTTCAGGACTGAAGTGGCCTCCCGTAGCCAGCAAAAGCACACTAAAAGTTTCCACCAAAACATTCCAGTGAGGCCTGGGAAAGCAGAAGAGCAGAGGGAAGGCCTTTTCCCTTCGTGCCTGTAGTGAGGAAAAGCTGCCCTTTGTTTTTTCAGTGTGTTAACACTGTTGTTGTCAATTCACACAAGTCAATAAGTTATACGATTGTGTATCGCATTGAATGTCCTATTCTGATGTTTGAGTGGCAGCGTGTTTCAAGTTTCTAGTTGTATTAGTCATATGTACAGGATACACCGTCTGACAAAATTCTTACTTGCAGGTTCCTTCTCAACAATGCAACAACAATAAGAAATAATAATAGATAAGAATACAAACATAAAGTAAATGGCTCATTAGAATAGAATACATGTTTTAGCATAAGTATAATACAGGAAGGCACCATTTATATTCCAATATTTACACATGTTTTGTGGAAGGGGAGATTGGACGGCAAGTGTTTAAATTGTGTATTTGAGCTCGTATGGGTGTTCTCTTAACCCTGTTTGTGTGTCTCCTTCCCCAGGAGCCTGGGCTGCACAGTGGTGGAGATGCTGACAGAGAAGCCTCCCTGGGCCGAATACGAGGCCATGGCAGCCATCTTTAAGATCGCCACCCAGCCCACCAAACCCCTGCTGCCCTCGCACACCTCGGACCACACCCGTGACTTCATCCACCGCATCTTTGTGGAGGCCAAGCACCGGCCCAGTGCTGAGGAGCTGCTCAGACACCCCTTCTCCCAGATCCTCTGCTGAGGGGAAGTACTAGTACACTTTCTCTGTCTTAACCGCTCCTCATGACTCAAGGCCTACAGCTGACATCTAGACTCTAGACTTGGCCCTTTCCATCCTACAGCTGTCTCCCCAAACCAGACTCACCACCAGTCACACTCATTACTTAACCCTCAAATACACATGATCCATTATGATGGATAATAGCACAGTGCCATTATTCCAAGCTGTTAACGACAACTATCAAATTCACCTCCAACTTCCCCCACTGGGGGGAGCTATATGACTGATCAGTGTTCAGCTGTCTGCTGTGGATAACTGGACCCACCAACTCCATACGAACTGTATCTATTCAGCTATCACCTTGGTGGTCTGTGAGAGGATCAAACACACACACACACACACACACACACACACACACACACACACACACACACACACACACACACACACACACACACACACACACACACACACACACACACACACACACACACACACACACACACACACACACACACACACACACACAGACACTCCAAACACATCAAATCTATTGCATGTGGCTCAAGATGGGATTTGATCAAGCACCACCACTGAATGTGCCTTTCAAATATGCCAAAGTGTCCCCTCCTAAGTTTACATTCTCTAGATGGGCTGTTAGGTGAGACCCCTGAGGTAATGAACTGTTTCATATGGGACTTACAGTAAGCTTGAGCAGAGCAGTGTCTGGTCTACTTAGGCCAAGACAGCAGACCCACAGCCACAGCTCAGTGCTTCAACATGCTAACTGATGAAACCAACAGATGCACCACTCAGTGTTATAGAGACGGGATGGATTTTATTTTTCACTTTCTCCTCTGATCCGTCTCTGATATTCTTCGTATTTTTGAGAAAGTGCTTCTTGATGGTCTTTTGAAGACTCACAGTCCCTGATGGAAGCCCAAGCTGATCTGTCCTGTCTTCACCATACAACATAGAACCAGAGCCATCAGTGTCTTTGTGTTGTCATTATGACCTTCACAGTAGACCATTGTGATGACTGTGTGTTATACTCCAGCTCTCCACTGCAGCCCCTCAGTATCACAGTCCAGTGTTTTCTGAGTGTACCAAAAATGACCGATTTCATTCATGAAGGAATTGGTTTCCAGTTTGGTTGGAGGATATGCTAACTACACAATATAACAAATTATATTGTACTTTGTGATTGAAAGAGAGATTTTATTTTAGTCCTAGACAAATACAATCCTAATGCCTTGATTTGAAAGTGAGTTGCCATTAGGTTTACCAGCTTTCTATGTGTTGACAAGTGTATCTAGGAAAACGCTACGCCAAACAGTGGAACTCTGCCATTTAGGATTCATTTGAGTCAGATGCACTTTTATGTAAAATGAATGTTGTTGGTTATTGTTCGCCTTACGAAATTAACTTCTTTTTTAAACTTTAAATATTACATTTCTTTTACTTTTATTTAAATCCCTATGTTCATCCATTCCTGAATTTGTATATTCAAATGTATATGTATAAATATATTTTTTATATATTGACTTTAGACAATTTGAAATCTAATGAGGATGCATTTAGACCTATGAGATAAATGTTGCCGTTCGAAATGATAAATTGTTAAAGCAGCTGGTTTTGCAGAAATTACAACATTGGGGTTTATTAGTGAAACACTTTGGGTGGAAAACGACCTCTGGCTATCTTACCTGGTCTCTGCTCCAAAACAAAAAACATATCCACATTCCTGGCTCCAGTATAATATATTATGTCTAAAGGTCCATGCTTTATTAAATGACAACACTTTTCCAATGGACCCTTTCTGTTGGACTGCCCTGTCAAACCTATCACAGTTTCAGTACTTCTTTAACAAGGCCACCGCCTAGGAGTTAAAGGCTACTGAAGTTCCTCCATATTTCTCCTTGCTGGCGTGATGTGTGGGAAATAGAGGGGAAGTATGTGAAGTGTAATTTAGAATGCTGTAGTGTAACTACAGTGAAGTGAAGTGTAACTAGAATGCTGTGTCTCACTAGAATAACCTTCTCTTAGTGTCATTCTTGCAGAGCGACTGAATGTGTGCGTTAGTTAGACTGAGCTGAGCAGGGCAGGGATGGAGGAGTTCTGATCAGGTAGATGCCAGAGACCGGGGTTCCACTCAACATGACGACTTTGTTTAGCTCAGGGTTCGAGAGACCGACCGGTGCCCAATGTCTGGGGCCCTCCACACTGAACTAAAGGCTTTCTACAATTACCTTATTTTAGTTTTATTTTCCATTTATTTCCATTTATTTCAATGTTACTGGCTCTAAAATACTTTCATAAGTGAATCAAATGGGTATCATGTGGCTGCTAGATGTTAAAGAAGGCAGCTAAGAATCAGTTCAGTATTAGAAATGGTCCTGTTATATATAAAGAGCCAAAACAAATGTTTCTGTTAACAGAAGAACCCTGGGGTAAGCAAATGAAACAGGAGTTAAACGTTTAGATATATACATGTATGTAAATGAATAAGTGAGTATGTTTAATGACAGGGGACTTGCAGTGCAAAGTCACTCCAGTGTATCAAATGTATTTACGTAGAAAAAGGAACAGTATGTTAAATGACATTGTTTTTCTATATCTTTGAGTGCCTAATTTCAAAAACAAATAAATGTTCTTTGTCTCTGGTCCAATATTCTGACCTGCTTACTTGTTTGTTTGCGTAATATTTGGTGTACGTTCCAGTCATGTACACCGCTCTGATGAAGGTGTGTTTGGTATTGTAGAAGATGTTTTGGGGCCAGCGGCTCTGGGAGACACTGGCTAGTCTGTCCATGCTTGTCTTCATTATCTTTGAGCAGCCAGCAGGTTGGAAAGTCAGACTGGCCCAGTCCAGTAAATAAAAGAACATCTCACTGAATAGAGCTCATTGTTGGGAGAAAGAAGCAACCCGACTGATGCTTGCTCCATCTCTTTCTCCCTCCCTTTAAGACAGAAGAGGAGGCGGAGAGAGCTCTGTTAATCTGTGTGGCCATGGGACAGAGGAAAGCTTGGACCCAACAAAGGTTCCTTTTCTTAGCTACTGTGACAAGGGGATGGATGCAGATAATACTTTATTGCTTTGTTTTTCTGGTAATGCACTTTCTCTGTGTGTGTTTTAGCATGCTGCTTGTTCCATTTTCTTCCTGTAGATCTGACCCATGGCCCCTGACTACCAGGATCTGATACCAGTTACATAACCTTCCCCTACACCTGCAATGCACCGCTCCATGTGGCCCGCAGGTCTGTTGATGTGGTTAATGACAGTGTTATTGTGATCAGTGTTAGTGTTATTGAGGTCAGTATGTTATTGTAGTCAGTGGTAGTGTTATTGTAGTCAGTGGTAGTGTTATTGGGGTCAGTGGTAGTGTTATTGGGGTCAGTGGTAGTGTTATTGTGATCAGTGTTAGTGTTATTGTGATCAGTGTTAGTGTTATTGAGGTCAGTATGTTATTGTAGTCAGTGGTAGTGTTATTGTAGTCAGTGGTAGTGTTATTGTAGTCAGTGGTAGGGTTATTGGGGTCAGTGGTAGTGTTATTGTAGTCAGTGGTAGTGTTATTGTGATCAGTGTTAGTGTTATTGAGGTCAGTATGTTATTGTAGTCAGTGGTAGTGTTATTGGGGTCAGTGGTAGTGTTATTGTAGTCAGTGGTAGTGTTATTGTGATCAGTGGTAGTATTATTGAACAGTGGTAGTGTAATTGTGGTCAGTGGTAGTGTTATTGTAGTCAGTGGTAGTGTTATTGTAGTCAGTGGTAGTGTTATTGTAGTCAGTGGTAGTGTTATTGTAGTCAGTGGTAGTGTTATTGTGATCAGTGGTAGTGTTATTGTAGTCAGTGGTAGTGTTATTGAGGTCAGTATGTTATTGTAGTCAGTGGTAGTGTTATTGTAGTCAGTGGTAGTGTTATTGAGGTCAGTATGTTATTGGGGTCAGTGGTAGTGTTATTGTAGTCAGTGGTAGTGTTATTGTGATCAGTGGTAGTATTATTGAACAGTGGTAGTGTAATTGTGGTCAGTGGTAGTGTTATTGTAGTCAGTGGTAGTGTTATTGTAGTCAGTGGTAGTGTTATTGTAGTCAGTGGTAGTGTTATTGTAGTCAGTGGTAGTGTTATTGTAGTCAGTGGTAGTGTTATTGTGATCAGTGGTAGTATTATTGAACAGTGGTAGTGTAATTGTGGTCAGTGGTAGTGTTATTGTAGTCAGTGGTAGTGTTATTGTGGTCAGTGGTAGTGTTGTTGTGGTCAGTATGTTATTGTAGTCAGTGGTAGTGTTATTGTAGTCAGTGGTAGTGTTATTGTAGTCAGTGGTAGTGTTATTGGGGTCAGTGGTAGTGTTATTGTGATCAGTGGTAGTGTTATTGTGGTCAGTGGTAGTGTTATTGTAGTCAGTGGTAGTGTTGTTGTGGTCAGTGGTAGTGTTATTGAGGTCAGTATGTTATTGTAGTCAGTGGTAGTGTTATTGGGGTCAGTGGTAGTGTTATTGTAGTCAGTGGTAGTGTTATTGTGATCAGTGGTAGTGTTATTGAGGTCAGTATGTTATTGTAGTCAGTGGTAGTGTTATTGTAGTCAGTGGTAGTGTTATTGTAGTCAGTGGTAGTGTTATTGGGGTCAGTGGTAGTGTTATTGTGATCAGTGGTAGTGTTATTGTGATCAGTGGTAGTGTTATTGTGGTCAGTGGTAGTGTTATTGTAGTCAGTGGTAGTGTTGTTGTGGTCAGTATGTTATTGTAGTCAGTGTTAGTGTTATTGTAGTCAGTGGTAGTGTTATTGTAGTCAGTGTTAGTGTTATTGGGGTCAGTGGTAGTGTTATTGGGGTCAGTGGTAGTGTTATTGTGATCAGTGGTAGTATTATTGAACAGTGGTAGTGTAATTGTGGTCAGTGGTAGTATTATTGTGATCAGTGGTAGTGTTATTGTAGTCAGTGGTAGTGTTATTGTAGTCAGTGGTAGTGTTATTGTGGTCAGTGGTAGTGTTATTGTAGTCAGTGGTAGTGTTATTGTAGTCAGTGGTAGTGTTATTGTAGTCAGTGGTAGTGTTATTGTGATCAGTGGTAGTGTTATTGTGATCAGTGGTAGTGTTATTGTAGTCAGTGGTAGTGTTGTTGTGGTCAGTATGTTATTGTAGTCAGTGGTAGTGTTATTTAAGTCAGTGGTAGTGTTATTGTAGTCAGTGGTAGTGTTATTGTAGTCAGTGGTAGTGTTATTGTAGTCAGTGGTAGTGTTATTGTAGTCAGTGGTAGTGTTGTTGTGGTCAGTATGTTATTGTAGTCAGTGGTAGTGTTATTGGGGTCAGTGGTAGTGTTATTGTAGTCAGTGGTAGTGTTATTGTGATCAGTGGTAGTGTTATTGTGGTCAGTGGTAGTGTTATTGTGATCAGTGGTAGTGTTATTGTAGTCAGTGGTAGTGTTGTTGTGGTCAGTATGTTATTGTAGTCAGTGGTAGTGTTATTTAAGTCAGTGGTAGTGTTATTGTAGTCAGTGTTAGTGTTATTGTAGTCAGTGGTAATGTTATTGTAGTCAGTGGTAGTGTTATTGTAGTCAGTGGTAGTGTTATTGTAGTCAGTGGTAGTGTTATTGTGGTCAGTGGTAGTGTTATTGTGGTCAGTGGTAGTGTTATTGTAGTCAGTATGTTATTGTAGTCAGTGGTAGTGTTATTGTAGTCAGTGGTAGTGTTATTGTAGTCAGTGGTAGTGTTATTGTGGTCAGTGGTAGTGTTATTGTGATCAGTGGTAGTGTTATTGTAGTCAGTGGTAGTGTTATTGTAGTCAGTGGTAGTGTTATTGTAGTCAGTGGTAGTGTTATTGTGATCAGTGGTAGTGTTATTGTAGTCAGTGGTAGTGTTATTGTAGTCAGTGGTAGTGTTATTGTAGTCAGTGGTAGTGTTATTGTAGTCAGTGGTAGTGTTATTGTAGTCAGTGGTAGTGTTATTGTGGTCAGTGGTAGTGTTATTGTGGTCAGTGGTAGTGTTATTGTAGTCAGTATGTTATTGTAGTCAGTGGTAGTGTTATTGTGGTCAGTGGTAGTGTTATTGTAGTCAGTGGTAGTGTTATTGTAGTCAGTGGTAGTGTTATTGTGGTCAGTGGTAATGTTATTGTGGTCAGTGGTAGTGTTGTTGTGGTCAGTATGTTATTGTAGTCAGTGGTAGTGTTAATGTAGTCAGTGGTAGTGTTATTGTGATCAGTGGTAGTGTTATTGTAGTCAGT
Source organism: Salvelinus fontinalis (assembly GCF_029448725.1). Lineage (NCBI taxonomy): Eukaryota > Metazoa > Chordata > Actinopteri > Salmoniformes > Salmonidae > Salvelinus > Salvelinus fontinalis. The sequence goes on from NC_074698.1 coordinate 24,764,533, forward strand.
GGTAGTGTTATTGTGGTCAGTGGTAGTGTTATTGTAGTCAGTGGTAGTGTTGTTGTGGTCAGTATGTTATTGTAGTCAGTGGTAGTGTTATTGGGGTCAGTGGTAGTGTTATTGTAGTCAGTGGTAGTGTTATTGTGATCAGTGGTAGTGTTATTGTGGTCAGTGGTAGTGTTATTGTGATCAGTGGTAGTGTTATTGTAGTCAGTGGTAGTGTTGTTGTGGTCAGTTTGTTATTGTAGTCAGTGGTAGTGTTATTGTAGTCAGTGGTAGTGTTATTGTAGTCAGTGGTAGTGTTATTGGGGTCAGTGGTAGTGTTATTGTGGTCAGTGGTAATGTTATTGGCGTCAGTGGTAGTGTTATTGTGGTCACTGGTAGTGTTATTGTGGTCAGTGAGTTATTGTAGTCAGTATGTTATTGTGGTCAGTGGTAGTGTTTGGAAGGTGGTTCTCTTCGTGGTTCTCTTCGTGTGCTATGTGTCTGGGTCTGTTTGTTATGCAGTTCTGTTTGCTAGGTATGTCTCTGGGCCGCTGGGGCCCAGCATTAGTGCTGACAGGCAGACTGCTGGACAGAGGCCACACGCACGCACGCACGCACGCACGCACGCACGCACGCACGCACGCACACACACACACACACACACACACACACACACACACACACACACACACACACACACACACACACAGGGGGCACCAGCGGGGACTGGATCTATGCAGCCACATCTGGCATATTATGATTTCACAACTGCACCTTCTACCACTAACAACTACATACAACGTCATACCTGAGAGGGCCTGTGTTAATGCTAGCATGCACATCAGTGATACTGTACATCAGTGATACTGCACATCAGTGATACTGTACATCAATGATACTGTACATCAGTGATACTGTACATCAGTGATACTGTACATCAGTGATACTGCACATCAGTGATACTGTACATCAGTGATACTGTACATCAGTGATACTGTACATCAGTGATACTGTACATCAATGATACTGTACATCAGTGATATTGTACACTGCATGCTGTGTGTGGGCATAGTATGTGTGTGTGAGTTGAGGTGAGACCCATGGGCCACTGGGACCCCCGTTCCCCGGGCTCTTCTGTTATCAATGGGCTCTTTGTTGGCAGAGAGGATGGGGTCCCGGGTCCCTGAGCTGCATGTGAGGACTAAGATTAAGTAATGTGACGGGGGGATTTATATGTGATTGAGCTGACTGGGGGCCCATATCATTGAGTTGATGGGGCGCGCTTAATCTAGTGGAGAAGGAGGGGCTGCTGTGTGAGTTTTGTTGTGGGTGGGGGATGAGGTGTATCCAGCTGAATGGTCAGAATTTGGGGTGTGCTCATTTACATAGACAGGAGGCTGGGGGTGCAAGGGGGTCTGAGGTAGGGTAGCTCCCATAGGAGAGAGGGGAAAGGGGTTTGAACCAGCAGTAACAGAAAGGGTCTAAAAGGCCTGAATGGTGAGGTGGGGGGAGCCGTGTGCAGGCAAACAGAGCTGGCGTCCCTGTGGTTCTGGAGGGAGATCAGTCTGGAGAAACAGCATTAAGATTCTGCTCTACACCCAGGAAAGGCGTCTTTTCTTCTGCTCCTTGCAAATGAGATGGGCTCCTCCTCATGTTGCCCACAGGAATCAGATGTTTTGTTGGCCTTCCACTGGCTCTGAGAGGAGAGAGGGGGACACCCTCTTTCACTCCTACCAATCTCTCTCTTTCTTTCTTTCTTTCTTTCTTTCTTTCTTTCTTTCTTTCTTTCTTTCTTTCTTCCTCTCTCTTTCTTTCTCTCTCTCTCTCTCTCTCTCTCTCTCTCTCTCTCTCTCTCTCTCTCTCTCTCTCTCTCTCTCTCTCTCTCTTGTCTCTTTCCATCTTTCTCTCTTTCTGAATGCTTCTCCTCTGACAGATATTGCCTAAGTGACCAGATCTGAGGCAACCACAGTGTCTGTCTCAGAAATTCAGGGGGCGATACAATTACTGTCACCTTAATGATGAGACCACGTTATTAATCCTGCTAGATAGAAGCTTTTAAAACAACACATCCAGCCAGACTTACAGTTTGCCCACTCAATTAACCTCTATCAACAGGGACCAATTGGAATTCAAGTCACTCTGTTGTTTTCTGTATTTACAGTCCTCCAGTCATACTGGTTCCCACTGGCTACACATTTCTTTTAACAGAGTGTGTTGGTAACAAAGAGGGTTTCTATGGTCTGCGATGTGGGTTTTACTACCTGTTGCAGGGCCAGAGTTGGTTGGAGGGGAGAGGGAGAACAGAGGCGAGCAGGATGGAAATGCCCTAGGATCTTGCTGGTATAGTAGCTTGAGAGATCATAGACCTGGTTGTTTGAGCATGTTAGGATCATATCTGGGCAGCATGACTGTATAATAGCTGTGGATGTTTATATGAGGCTTCATCCCATCCCAAAGTCACATCCCTATTAGATGAGAGTCAACAAGAGTTTAACATGTTTTGAAGTAACTGGCCCTGGGGTTGCCATGACAATGGATGGAAATTGATTCGTAGCGGACTGGCTGCTGGTTTGTCGGATTCAGACTAGGTTTCATGTCCAATCCCCCCATTCTCCAACCATCCATCTGCTGGAGTCCTGTGACAGTTTCAACTATCTAATAACTCACAGACTGTCTCACCCTCAGGTAGCTTAGTGGTTAAGAGCGTTGTGCTAGTAACTGAAAGGTTGCTGGTTTGAATCCCTGAGCCAGCAAGGTTGAAAAAACTGTCGTTCTGCGCTAGAGAAAGGTCATTCATCCCCAACAACTACTCTTGGGTGCTGATGACATCAATTAAGGCACTGCTCAGATCCAGAGGGTTTAGGTTAAATGTGGAAGATGCTGACCAGGTGGTCCCCTTTATAGTAACCTAATACTTACTTTGCCATACATATTGTTGTTTGGATGGGTACCCAGAACTCGTTGGGCTTTTTGACCATGCCCAACACAGACTTCTTTCTCCAGGTCCAATTGCCCTCTTTTCATGCTAAGCAGTCATTAAGTCTGATTGAATGAGCTGCCATCACTTACAACAGGGCTTTATGAGATGTGACTTGTGGAAGAGGGAGTGGTCGTATTGTTGCTAAGAGGCTGCAATCCAACTGGCTGCCTCTGGTCTTACTGGCCCATCCTCTGACACATAGCTTCCTTTGTAGTTGATCACAGTTAATAATGGTAGTGATAGTGACGGATTAATAATGTGTGTGTGTTATGTTGCCATGCTCCTGTGTGTGGCTGTGTGTCTGTCCAAAGAGAAGCACTCCAACCCACTGATAGATGTGGTCTATAGGTCTTATGTATCCATCTGTAGCCTGTCAGAAACTCCAGGGGGGACAAAGAGGTGGAGATGTATAGCTGCTACTGTTCAGCCCTGTGGCCCCAAAGCTTCTCCTATTGGCTAGCACACTGTAATGGTGTTGCTTGTTGACTGTTTAGTACACTGACATTTATTATGTATCCATGACTACAAGGACAATGATTTAAAAACATTTCCCAGTATGATTTTCGCATACTGATATGCGAGTCAGCTGTTGAATAAGAGTTCATCTAATAATGCCATTTAGCTATTATAACGTGATTTTGTTTCTACTCCCCTCTGTTTGCTCTTCTACTTTTGTCTTCAGTATCTCACAATAGTTTGGACATACTGTGGTCAATGTAGATATTCAATAATTGATTAACTGTTCTTGACTTCTATTTGATGTACCTAGATAAGACAAGAAAGAGAGGCAACCTTAACTAACTTGCTCTTTTCTTGCTGTGTTATGTAATTGTACTTATTCCCATTTTGACTCAGACAAGGAGAAGACTAAAGAGGAGCAGAGGAACAGGGATGGGGTGCGAGATGCTCCTAGACGGTGCTGCTGTCACACAGAGTGGCGCAGGCCAATCAGAGTAATACCAATACATCTGGAGGGCTTAGTGGAATATTTTGGACGCCAAGCGAGACAGAGTGCCACACAAGAACACAGCTACTATCTGACCCTCTCTCTGTCCCCTTTTTCTCTGTCCCTCTCTTTTTCTGACCCTATTAGTCACCAACTAACAGGGATGGAGGAAAAGAGATCTCATTCCTTCACCTCCCTGCTTCTTTTCTTCCCTTTCAATCACACTCTGTCCCCATCTGTGTCTGTGTGACTGAGCATGTGTGGGAGGCAGCTTTGATTTGGTAGCCAAGCTCTGTCGCACCAAATCCTATTCAAACAAGGACGAGAGAGACGGAGAGAGAGAAAGGCCAGGAGACATTTGTAGCTGAGTGGACGAGCACAAACAATCCCTGGCACACAGCTTTTGAGTGTCACATAAACCACCCTCCTCTCTCTCCCTCTCTCTCTCTCTCTCTCTCTCTCTCTCTCTCTCTCTCTCTCTCTCTCTCTCTCACTCTCTATTTCTCTGTCTGTCTCTCACTCTCTCTTTCTGTCTGTCCCTCTCTCTATCCTATTCAGTGACCGGCCCGTCCCTTTCGCCCCTCCCTGTGTACTCTCTCTCAGGATGCGGATGTCTATCCCTATAAAAGGCATGTGTGTGCCCTGACAGGGTTTCATTCCAGCCATGGAGAGTCAGAGAGTCCTGTCGTCTTACAGGAAGCGTTTCGGGCCCCAGGGGGCCGGCAGTGTGGGTGGGGGCGTGCGGCTCAGCAGTCTCTCCTCCAGCCGCTTCTCCCTCCATGGGAGCCCCCGCCACCTGACCCACTCCAGCACCATTTCCCGTCTCTCCCTGGGGTCGGCTGGAGGGGCCCTGCTCCTGGGGACCCCTGGGAACCGGCTGGACTTCTCGGCTGACTCACTCCTCAAGGCCCAGTACCGGGAGACTCGCACCAACGAGAAGGTGGAGATGATGGGTCTGAACGACCGCTTCGCCAGCTTTATAGAGAAGGTGCGCTTCCTGGAGCAGCAGAACACGGTGCTGGTGACGGAGCTGAACCAACTGAGGGGGAAGGAGCCCAGCCGTCTGGGGGACATCTTCCAGGAGGAGCTGAGGGAGCTGCGCAGGCAGGTGGACGGAATCAGCGCTGGGAAGGCCCGGCTGGAGATAGAGAGGGACAACATGGCTGCTGACGTGGCCACGCTCAAACAGAGGTGAGAATGAGGCAGTCTCATTTCCATCACTACAATTGGGCATTGATCAGTCTACTTTGTTTTAGTATTTTGGAGTTCCAATTGATATTTTGGAGTTCTAATTGCTTCAGCAGTCTGTCCACTTAAAAGTGGATTCGTAATTTGATTTAGTGGATTCCTAGTGTTTTGCATGTGTATTGGTCAATATGTTCATTTTGAATTGGAATCTTTGCTACAGTCTAAAACCAACAAGTGGATAGTTGCCATAACACAATTCAGTATGACTGGATATCATGTTACATGATACAATTGCTCAGTAGATGCTTTGGCTTGTTAGTTATTGAAAACACTGTGCTCTGAGAAAGCGTTACTCAATATGTGTCCCTCTTTCTAAACTTGATCCTGACCAGAGCCCTACAGCCATTCAATGAGTGTGGAGGAATGGAGGAAACACATTAGAGCTGATTTCCACAAAGAGACCAGGGAGCCAGGCAGATGTTCTGTTGTTGCCTGATCCCCCTAAATACTCATTCATAAAATACACGCTTCTAAGTTATGTTTATTGGTTTATTGCTTAAGTGGCATAGTTTATAGTTATGAGGTTATAGCTTATGTTTTCACAGGGTGTTTTTTTGTTGTTGCAAAGGACAAAGGGAACATCTAAGTGTATTGGTTTCTGAGCCTGTGTATGCTATGGATCAGAGACGTGTGTGTGAGTGTCACTGCTCTCTGAGTACAGATCTTTTCCTTGGTGCAGTATGTGGTAGATTTTCACAACACTTAGTACAGAACTCAAACCACATCATCAGAAAGGCAGTCATTTCTCAACTCAATTGAGTAAGTACAACATCAAATCATACTTTTTTCACTTCACTTTTTTACCCAACTTAATTAGTGTTTCGTCTGGAAATACATGTTTCACATTCACAATGCAGTACATGTTGGTTTAAAGTAATTTCTTTTCACAATGCAATGCTCACTTTACTTTTGCTATGATAGTCTTCTCATTTTTTAAAATACATTTTACTATTAACCGACTAATCTAAATTGGTAATCACTTAACCGTTTGGTAAACCTATAGATTAAAAAAAAAAAAATTCTACTACAGTTTTAGAGAACTAAATAATGAAAAAGTATGTTTGTAAAGTATAAATATATATATATATACTATAATGTACTCTTATGATGATGAAGCATTTCTAAGCATTTTATAAGCATTTCGCTGCACAAATAAAATAAAATAAAATTGTATTTGTCACTTCTTAAACAACAGGTGTAGATTAACAGTGAAATGCTTACTTATGGTCCCTTCCCTACAATGCAGAGAGAAAAAGAGAAAAATTACACAATGGGTACCAGTACTAGTGCATCTGCGATAACATCTGCAAACCTGTGTACGCAACCAATACACTTTGATTTGACTATTAGGATTTTACTTCACTGCAAAACATTTAGAATCTGATGTTGACAAGATCAGAGATGTTCTCTGTCATACAATTGAAAACAGCAGTAACTACACATTTGGTCAAATTGAGTTAAGACTGAAATCAGGCTTTGTAGTCTCCTGGTTGAAGTATCTTCCATTTTCAAAGAAAATTTAGTTTAAAATGTGAAGTAACTACAATATCCACGTAAGAACCAACGCAAACAGCAGTAGGTGAAGTTACTAAGTGAAGTTTGTGCAGTTTGCCTTGGTATTCTATCTGGTTCTGAGTTCAGGCCATCCCGATCATAACATACCCTCACACACACCATGAGACAGTCAAAACGTTGGATAAACACATTTAGATTGTAGATACTGTACTTTTCTTTTGCATTACCCATATAGTTGTTTGTCATACAAAGGCAGAGTGCAGTATCAGCATTTTAGGTGTCATAGGTCAGGTAAGTGGTCATGGTTATAATAAGATAATATATCAGTGCATTATCACTTATCTACCTACAACATATTTGGGTGGAGAGTAAAAAAAATACTTTAAAGCCATTTTTCTCAGATTCACTGTTTGCGTAGACTGCTCTTTGCCTTTGTATGGAATTTCAGGTGTCTGCCCTGCCCTTGGCCTGAGTCTGCCTCCTGTCCCTCCTATCGTCATGGGCATACCTCCCTGAAATCAATGACACTATACTTTGCGTAGACCTGTTCTGCCTTAAGGTGGAACTGACATCTGTTCATATACACCTCCTGTCAGGGTTGTGTGAGGAGAATGTTTGGAGTCAAACGCAGGAAGCAGGTCTGAGTGAAAACCACAGAGTCTTTACTCAAAATATATGCACAATTCCAAAAAATGGAAAGAAACAAATACGAACACGTATCGAATACAACACCTAACGTACAAACAATCACGGACAAACATCAATGAAAGACAGAGTGGTTAAATAGGGAACATGATGGGGGGAATTGATACCAGGTGTGTACAATACAGACAAAACAAAACGAAACTGAAAAATAGATCGATGGTGACTAGAAAGCCGGCGACGTCGACCGCCGAACACCACCCGAACAAGGAGAAGGGCCGACCTCGGCGGAAGTCGTGACAGTACCCCTCCCCTGACGCGCGGCTCCAGCAGCGCGACGACACCGGCCTCGGGGACGACCCGGAGGGCGAGGCGCAGGGCGATCCGGGTGGAGACGGTGAAACTCTTGTAGCATGGATGGATCTAGAATGTCCTCCACCGGTACCCAGCTCCTCTCCTCCGGACCGTACCCCTCCCACTCCACGAGGTACTGAAGGCCCCTCGCCCGACGTCTAGAATCCATGATGGCCCTTACGGTATACGCCGGGACCCCCTCGATGTCAAGAGGGGGCGGAGGGACCTCCCGCACCTCAGACTGCTGGAGCGGACCAGCCACCACCGGCCTGAGGAGAGACACATGGAACGAGGAATTAATACGATAATCAGGGGGGAGTTGTAACCTATAACAAACCTCGTTCAGTCTCCTCAGGACTTTAAATGGCCCCACAAACCGCGGACCCAGCTTCCGGCAGGGCAGGTGAAGGGGCAGGTTTCGGGTCGAGAGCCAGACCCGGTCCCCCGGTGCATACACCGGGGCCTCACTGCGGTGGCGGTCGGCACTCGCCTTTTGTCTCCTGATAGCCCGTTGTAACCGCACATGGGCAGCGTTCCAAGTCTCTTCTGAGTGCCGAAACCATTCATCCACCGCAGGAGCCTCAATCTGGCTCTGATGCCATGGTGCCAGGACCGGCTGGTAACCTAGCACACACTGAAACGGTGATAGGTTGGTAGAGGAGTGGCGGAGGGAGTTTTGGGCCATCTCCGCCCAGGGGATGTAAGCTGCCCACTCCCCCGGCCGGTCCTGGCAATAGGACCTCAGAAACCTACCCACATCCTGGTTTACTCTTTCCACCTGCCCGTTACTCTCGGGGTGGAAACCTGAGGTAAGGCTGACCGAGATCCCCAGGCGTTCCATAAACGCCCTCCAAACTCTAGATGTAAATTGGGGACCCCGATCAGAAACTATATCCTCAGGCACCCCGTAGTGCCGGAATACATGGGTGAACAGAGCCTCCGCCGTTTGTAGAGCCGTAGGGAGACCGGGCAAAGGAAGAAGACGGCAGGACTTAGAAAACCGATCCACAACGACCAGGATCGTGGTGTTACCCCGCGATGGGGGGAGATCCGTCACGAAATCCACCGATAGGTGTGACCATGGTCGCTGTGGAACGGGAAGGGGTAGTAATTTCCCTCTGGGCAGATGTCTAGGTGCCTTGCACTGTGCACATACCGAACAGGAGGAAACATAAACCCGCACGTCCTTAGCTAAAGTGGGCCACCAGTACTTCCCAGAAAGGCAGCGCACCGTCCGACCGATACCAGGATGACCAGAGGAGGGTGACGTATGAGCCCAACAGATCAAACGATCGCGGACATCAAACGGAACGTACATACGCCCAACTGGACAGTCAGGTGGAATGGGCTCTGAACGTGACGCCCGTTCGATGTCCGCGTCCACCTCCCATACCACCGGTGCCACCAGGCGAGAGGCTGGAATGAGGGGAGTGGGATCTGAGGACCTCTCCTCTGTATCATACAGCCGGGACAGTGCGTCTGCCTTAACGTTCTGGGAACCTGGTTTGTAGGAAAGGGTGAAATCAAAACGGGTGAAAAACATGGCCCACCTTGCCTGGCGAGGGTTCATTCTCCTCGCCGCCCGGATGTATTCCAGATTGCGGTGGTCAGTCCAAATGAGAAAAGGGTGTCTTGCCCCCTCAAGCCAATGTCTCCACGCTTTCAGAGCCATGACAACAGCCAGCAACTCCCGGTCCCCCACATCATAGTTTCGCTCCGCCGGGCTGAGCTTCTTCGAAAAGAATGCACAGGGGCGGAGTTTTAGTGGCGTACCCGAGCGCTGAGACAGCACAGCCCCTATCCCCGCCTCGGACGCGTCCACCTCAACTATGAATGCTAAGGAAGGATCAGGATGCGCCAGCACGGGAGCTGAGGTAAACAGAGCCTTCAGGTGACCAAACGCCCTGTCCGCTCCAGCTGTCCACTGCAGTCGCACCGGTCCTCCCTTCAGCAGTGAGGTAATGGGAGCCGCTACCTGACCAAAACCCCGGATAAATCTCCGGTAGTAGTTGGCAAACCCTAAAAACCGCTGCACTTCCTTTACCGTGGTTGGAGTCGGCCAATTACGCACGGCTGAAATGCGGTCATTCTCCATCTCTACCCCTGACGCAGAAAAGCGGTACCCTAGGAAGGAGATGGACTGTTGGAAGAACAGACATTTCTCAGCCTTGACATACAGGTCATGCTCCAACAGTCGACCAAGCACCCTGCGCACTAGGGACACATGCTCGGCGCGTGTAGCGGAGTATATCAGAATGTCATCGATATACACCACTACACCCTGCCCGTGCAGGTCCCTGAAAATCTCATCCACAAAGGATTGGAAGACTGATGGAGCATTCATTAACCCGTACGGCATGACTCGGTACTCATAATGCCCAGAAGTGGTGCTAAAAGCTGTCTTCCACTCATCTCCCTTCTTGATACGCACCAGGTTGTAAGCGCTCCTGAGGTCCAATTTTGTGAAGAAGCGCGCCCCGTGTAATGACTCGGTCATACTCGCTATAAGTGGTAGCGGGTAACTGTATTTTACTGTGATCTTATTTAATCCGCAATAATCAATACACGGACGCAAACCTCCATCCTTCTTCTTCACAAAAAAGAAACTCGAGACGACAGGTGAGATGGAAGGCCGAATGTATCCCTGTCCCAGAGATTCGGTGACATATGTCTCCATAGCCACTGTCTCCTCCTGTGACAGTGGATACACGTGACTCCTGGGAAGTTTAGCGTCTACCAAGAGATCTATCACACAATCCCCCGGTCGATGGGGTGGTAATTGAGTCGCCTTCTTTTTACAGAAGGCGAGTGCCAAATCGGCATATTCGGGAGGAATGTGCATGGTGGAAACCTGGTTTGGACTTTCCACCGTAGTAGCACCTAAGGAAACACCTACACACCTCCCTGAACACTGACAGGACCATCCCTTGAGAGCCCTCTGTTGCCATGAAATAATCGGATCATGAGAGGCCAACCAGGGAAGACCCAACACAACAGGAAACGCAGGAGAGTCAATTAGAAAGAGACAAATTCTCTCCTCGTGATCCTCCCGCGTTCTCATAACGATGGGCACTGTGACCTCCCCAACCAGCCCCGACCCCAAAGGACGACTATCTAAGGCATGTACAGGGAAGGGAACATCAACCGGAATAATAGGGATCCCTAAGCTATGAGCCAAAGTGCGGTCAATAAAGTTCCCAGCTGCGCCTGAATCTACTAGCGCCTTATGCTGGGAATGTGGGGAAAACCCAGGAAATTCTATAGATAACCACATGAGGGCAACAGAAGGCTCTGGGTGAGTTATGTGCCTACTTGTAACGATGTTCCTCCTCCTCTCCATTTTCGGAGAAGGAGGAGTATTGAGGGAACCAAGGCGCAGCGGATTGTGAAGACATAATGATTTATTGAAGACACGACAAAATAACAAACACGACGTAGACAGAAAACGAACTATACTTGAAAATGATACAAAATAACAAAACGAAAGTAGACAGACCTGAACGACGAACTTACATACAACGTGAAGAACGAAATGAACAGGAACAGACTACATGAAATGAACAAACCGTATACAGTCCCGTATGGTGCAAACATTGACACGGACACAGGAGACAACCACCCACAAACAAACACTGTGAACCGCCTACCTAAATATGACTCTTAATTAGAGGAACGCCAAACACCTGCCTCTAATTAAGAGCCATACCAGGCAACCCATAAACCAACATAGAAACAGAAAACATAGAATGCCCACCCAACCTCACGTCCTGACCAACTAACACACAAAACTAACATAAATAGGTCAGGAACGTGACACTACTCACCTGAGACGACCCACCAGTGCTCCGCCTGCTACCTCGATTCCCAGGAGAAACACCCCAGCACCGGACAGCAGTGTGCCCTCTGCGTCCACAGTTGGTACATGGAGTGGTTCCCCCTCCGGTCTCCCTCCTAGAAGCCCCTCCCAACTCCATAGGGGTTGGATCCAAGGAGCTGGGTTCTGGAATGGGCGGACCCCGATCTAGAAGCTAACAGGTTATCCAGCCGGATAGATAAATCTACCAGCTGGTCCAGGTTGAGAGTGGTGTCCCTGCAGGCTAGCTCCCTACGAACGTCCTCTCGTAGACTACACCTATAATGATCGATCAGGGCCCGCTCATTCCATCCAGCACCAGCGGCCAGAGTACGAAAGTCCAAAGCGAAATCTTGAGCGCTCCTCATCCCCTGCCTGAGATGGAACAATCGCTCTCCCGCCGCTCTCCCTTCAGGTGGATGGTCAAACACTGCCCGGAAGCGGCGAGAGAAGTCATCATAATCATCCAGGGTAGATCCCTCTCTTCCCCAGATGGCGTTGGCCCACTCCAGGGCTTTACCAGTCAGACAGGAGATGAGAGCGCCCACCCTCTCGTGTCCCGACGGGGACGGATGAACAGATGCCAGGTATAACTCCAGCTGTAGAAGGAAACCCTGACACCCGGCCGCTGTTCCGTCATACGCTCCCGGAAGCGAGAGCCGAATTCCACTGGTTCCGACCAGTGGAGGGATGGATGGTGGTGTAGGTAGAGGTGCTGGTGTTGGTGCTGGGGTTGGTGCTGGGTTCTGATGTACCGGGAGACCTCCTCTCTCCCATCTATCCATAGTCTGCAGCACACGATCCATGGCTGTCCCTAACCTATGCAACATAGTTGCGTGCTGTTGAACCTGCTCCTCTACTGGGAGAGAAGGGCTGGCTGCGCCTGCTGACTCCATTTGAAATAGGTCCGTGATTCTGTCAGGGTTGTGTGAGGAGAATGTTTGGAGTCAAACGCAGGAAGCAGGTCTGAGTGAAAACCACAGAGTCTTTACTCAAAATATATGCACAATTCCAAAAAATGGAAAGAAACAAATACGAACACGTATCGAATACAACACCTAACGTACAAACAATCACGGACAAACATCAATGAAAGACAGAGTGGTTAAATAGGGAACATGATGGGGGGAATTGATACCAGGTGTGTACAATACAGACAAAACAAAACGAAACTGAAAAATAGATCGATGGTGACTAGAAAGCCGGCGACGTCGACCGCCGAACACCACCCGAACAAGGAGAAGGGCCGACCTCGGCGGAAGTCGTGACACCTCCAGGAAGAATATGACAAATTTTTTTAAAAATCGGACAAGAGAGCATTTAGATATGGTAATTTTCACGTTTTCATAAATTCATAGAATGTTTGGGAATTACGTATAGTAAGGCATTTGTAAAAATTCTGTAGCAATATAGAGTGAGAAAGCGGCAGTGCGTTTGGACAATTAATAGACACTGCAGTAAATTTAAAAAATTAAAAAACAAGCCCGGAGTCTACGCAGACCGGTGCGCCATAGCCAATCAGAGTTACAGTAGGCCTGAAATGCAAATAAGCCATTTGCCACATGGGCCTGCCATCATTTACTTCGAACTGGACTGTGTGTTTGCAGGCAGTAGCAGCAGCACAACTTTAGATCATTAAAACTGCCCTTGCTAGTTTGATTGTATTGACATTCCCAGCCTTAACTAAAGTCGTCCGTTTTTTTCTAAATATTGAGTATTTAAAACTGAAACAGTGCTCAAGACAGGCTTGATGCAAGCTAATGCTAAACACTATGTTTCTTTCATTTCTTTCATTTGGTTACAACACACCTATGTTGTAATTATATCTGAACAATACATTTATTTTTGCATCAATGATTATGAAAGATATCTTTAATGATCATACTTTTGATCACACATGGGATAGAATATTGCCTAATGTGAAAACAGTGTAATGTACTATAATTTACAGTACTGTAGAAAATTACATTCAAAGGGCAATTTGTCATTAACTGGTCGTTAAAACAACTTAATTGAGAAGATATCATTGTGTTGTGTTTTGGTGATTAAATCAATTTCATAGTAAGCTTATATTTAGTATCAATGATTGTTTGGTGAAAGATGTCTCCAAACAAAATGAGTGCACAATAAAAGGTTTTGAATATAACTAACAAGTGTTAGTTTGGTACTAAGAGTTTTGAAAATTCACCAGTTAGTGAGAGGTCAGTTAGTGTTTCCTGCTGGTTTCCCAACTCTACTCTCTAACACCAAGATCTGGGTTGGAGCATGTGTGAGCATGTGTGTTTCAGTGTGTGGCAGGTAGTGGCAGATGGAGTTTGTAAGCGTGTGTGTGTATGTGTGTGTGCATGTCATGTGTGGGTGCTTGTTTGTGCGTGTTCGTGTGTGCGTGCTTATTTGTGTGTGTGTGTGTGTGGGGGTTTTTGGCGCCATTCTGAATGTGTAAACTCCGCCTCGGTGGGAAAGGCTGATGGCAGGCTGATGTATAGAAGTGAATGGCTAATGATGTGTAAGCTCTCCATTCCGCTGAGCTCAGCCCACCTACTGCCAACTCTGCTACTGCAGCATGGAAGATAAGTGGTACTCACACAGTCCTTATCATCAGTTTATTCATGTCATTATGTATACAAGGATATTCATACATAAACACATTTAATCATATCCTGATCATGATCCCTTCACTTTTCTGGATGAAAAACATGATCATATATATTGGGTCATTGGTGGGATCATGACTGGGATTCATTGACTTTGTATCAATAGAGAATAGGTTGAAACTATGTTTTATCTGAGGTGCATGGATCCTCTTTGTGTGACCAATGAGTGGACTTAGTGTGCACCCTAACACTGCCTCTCCTTTTATCTGTCTGTTTTCTATTTTTCCTCACTCTCCCTTTCTCTTTCAATCAGACTGCAAGATGAGATGGTTCTTAGACAGGATGCAGAGGGCAACTTGAACGCCTTTAGACAGGTGAGGTCATTTCTCTCATCATTTGTATCAATTTCACTATTATTGACCATGTCCCTGTTTGCATGTGATCTTCACAGCCTGTGTTTTTATATGAGGAATATACATGTCACATTGACCTAAGGATTCTCTGTGTGTAGGACGTGGATGAGGCGTCTCTGAACCGTGTCCAGTTGGAGAGGAAGATAGACGCACTGCAGGATGAGATTGCCTTCCTCAAGAAGATCCACGAGGAGGTGCACTTCAGCTTCCCCTCGTCTCTATGGCAATCTCTAGTCCTTACTGACCAACCTCTGTTTCCATCTCTAAAGTAAATAGTGAATATTCAGAGAGTGAAAGAGGTGACCTTTAACCTGTAAGCCTGTGGTTGGTTGTCTATAGGAGCTGCGTGAGCTGCAGGAGCAGCTGATGGCCCAGCAGGTCCATGTGGATGTTGACGTGTCCAAGCCAGACCTGACCGCTGCTCTGAGGGACATCCGGGTCCAGTATGAATCCGTGGCCTCCTCGAACATTCAGGAGACGGAGGAGTGGTACCGCTCCAAGGTCATATCAGAAAGCTTGGGCTATTGCACAAACATGTACACACATTACTGTACGCTTGTAGGCAGACACACAGGCAGACACACTACCATACAGATAAACATGCATACAGCCTGGTGTTGCACAATGCACACATTGACAACACACTATAAGATGCAGACTTTTAAACTGTCCTGTCTCTCCTTTCGTTGTTATGCACAGTTTACCGACTTGACCGACGCAGCTACTCGGAATGCAGACGCCTTGCGATTGGCCAAACAGGAGGGCAACGAGTACCGACGGCAACTCCAGGCCATGACCTGTGACGTGGAGGCGCTCCGTGGAACAGTGAGTTGTCCAATCAGAGCAGAGTGTGCTGTATCAACAATGAGACATGAGAAGACCATGAGTTCCATGACTCCCCTCTCTAACTGAATCACCTCTCCTCTTTCATCTCTTTCCAAACCTCTACCCCCTTCCTTTCCTTCTCCCTATCTTCCTCCTCTCCTGCAGAACGAGTCTCTGGAGCAGCAGCTGCGCGAGATGGAGGACCGTTTCTCCATGGAGACGGCTTGTTACCAGGATACGGTGGGTCATCTGGAGGAGGAGATCCAGACTCTGAAGGAAGGGATGGCCAGACACCTGCAGGAGTACCAGGACCTGCTCAACGTCAAACTGGCCCTGGACATAGAGATCGCTACCTACAGGAAGCTGCTGGAGGGAGAGGAGAGCAGGTGAGGAGATAACGGTTGAGAGGGAGGAGGATGGTGGAGGGAGAGGAGGGTGGAGAGGAAGGAGGGTAGAAGGTAGGAAGAGAGGAGGGAGGAGGGAAGGAAAGAGAGGGTGTTGGAGGGAATAAAGTGGGAAAAAATTATGTGGATCTAATGAGCTAGGTCGGGAGGAGACAGCGTGATGAAGAAAGAAAAGACAATAGGTGGTGGCTGGTAGTTACTGATACTCTCTCTTCCTCTTCCTCAGGATCACTGTTCCAATGCAGAGCTTCTCCAATCTGCAGTTCAGAGGTGAGTAAGGGTATCCTGACCCAGACATATTAGCATGGTCTATCATGGCATATAATAATTTACCCCAGCCATATGAATGATGTGCTGATGCATAAATCTCAAGTTAGGATTCGGCTCTGACTGGATTCATGGGCATCTGAAAGCTAAAGGTCTCTCTCACCCTCTCCCTGAGTATAGAGACCAGTATGGACACTAAGTTCTCTCCAGAGGCCCATGTCAAGAGAAGCATCATAGTGCGGACTGTGGAGACTAGGGACGGGGAGGTATGTAGAACATCATAGATCATTGAATGAATCCATGGGGGATTTATTCCCATATCAGATGTGTGGATGTGCTTGCTTCCTGCTTAGCTCCTCCAGAGGGCAGCATGCTACATTGTATTATTCAATACATGCAATTTCACAAGCTTTCAGATCACTTATAGATAGTCCCTCCCTACTGCTGCATCGACAACCTAACATGCCCTGTTCCCTGCTCTCTGTGTTTCAGATCATTAAGGAGTCTACAGCTGAGAGGAAGGAGATTCCTGACAGTCCTTAAAGGACACAAATGGTGCTAGCTACAGTATATGTCTGTCATACTGTCCCCACTCCCCAGTAACGCTAAGAGGCCTTGCATGATAATGACACCCTTTCCTGACCAGGCACCTCCCTCTTCTCCAAACCTCAAATTCCCCCCAGTTGCAACCACTTCACCATCCCCTTCCTCCCCTCTTCATCATCACCCCAGACCATGCTACATCATTAAATACTTAGGAGTTGCATTTTGTTGAAACAAAAAAAATCCCTCATTGCATCCTTGTTAGCATTTTTGCTGTAACTGGAGATGGGCTTTAGTACTGGGAAGTCTGGCCATGCACCTTAGAAGGAAGGGTCTTGGACTACTACCCTTCGTGATTAACAGACTTAATGCTTGGAAATGTATTTTTTGTTCAGCTCATAATAGTGACAGATCAGAGTGGGAAATGTTCTCATTGTGTTTGGATAGTAGCCAGAGAGGAGGCCTTGAAATGTAGTGATTGTTATTCAGCTAGTGGCAGGAGTCGTGCTGAAGTTGTGTGGTTTGAGTGGATGTGAGAAGTCAAGAGGAAAGTATCGTTGCTGGGGTTAGCAGTGGACAGGATGGGTCTCAGACAAGGAAGATGACGAGTGAATGACAGTGCTTTTGGCAGAACTGTTGGTGAAAAGAAAGAAGCTGATGTAACTCTCCTCTAGGGCCAAACACCATATCCATTTCATCCCTCCGTCATACACTGCCCCCCCCCCCCCCCCTCTCTGGATGCAGTGTCTCTAGTTCCACTGATTCATTGCAACATCATATTTTAACACTAGAACAGTGCCTGGGCACATCCACTTACGCACCAGGGGTGAAAGGGACAGGATGGAGGTGAGACAGGGAGTATTGACGAGACCCTTACCTCTGAAATCCCCTGTTCCTCCCCCAGCCCCATCTCTGGAGTGTCAGTGATTGTAGAGAGACACAAAAGAGGGTGTTGCTGAGATAGCTTGGTGGTGGTGGAGCGGGTGGGGTTACATGGTGTCTCCCTGATGACAGCCCTCTCCAAGAAGCCCTGGGGGATCTTGGAGGGTGGAGGAGGGGGGTTGGAGGGTTGGAGGAGGGGAGGAGAGGAGGAGGGTTGGAGGAAAGGAGGAGAGGAGGAGGGTTGGAGGAGAGGAAGAGGGTTGGCGGGTGGCTGTCACAACACTAAATGTTTATCCCAGCTCTCTCCATCTGCTTAGAACCCCTGCATAAACAAACTGACACCCCTGTCACCTACCATTCAGTACAGATAGTGCCTACAGACTGCTTTTCATTCTTCACTAAGGACAAACCGTAACTGTCTTCTAATGTGCCTGCCTTTCTTTCACATCTCCCGTCCCTCTGCTTTGCCTTCGTGTCTTCATCCGTCAGCTCTAGATACTATTTATTCTCTTCTTGTCTGCATCTTACAGTAGCCACAGCTGAACCACACTGCAGTAGGTCTAAGAAAAACCTACAAGATGTGAATATAACCTTAGATTTGACCAACATTATGACAACCCGCTAACAACAATAAAGCCATTTTGTTTGATTAGTATTTGTGTCTGAATGAGTCTTTTGTTAATGACAGTTTCTATTTGCTTTCTTTAGTCCAACACAAGCTGTTACTTGGATTGAATGTGTACCATTGTATGATTGTGTGAGCTCATGAAATTAAGATAGATACAGTACCAGCTCACTGATGGACATTTTTTCATGACTTTATTTTATATACCCAGCACCTCCAAGTTGTTGATGTGCGTACACCACGTTAGAAACTCGTTGTGTGGGGCGCCAGAAAGAATATTTATAGAGCTGTCATCTTCCGAATAAACTCTTAAAGACCTAATAATATTTTAAATCAATAGCACTCAATATTAATCGTCACCTTATTTCAGTCTCATCTGAAAGTTGTAAATTCTTGGTTATCTTCACGAACCCTGGCTAACAAGTTGAATCAGCAATACAAAATTGGGTTTAATTATTTATTTACTAAATACCTAACTAATTACACAGAATTACATATACACAGAATGAATCACACCTTGATTACAAATTACATCATAAAGGAAAACGTCCCTAGCGGGCGAAACAGATATGACAGCTGGTTACACAAAAGAGAAGGGGGCTGGGCTTGAGTGAAAGAGCGGGAAGACTTGAGGAACAAAGAAAGAAGCCATGCTATCGTAAATACAGTATCCTATGCATTCTAAATTACCGCCCATTTGGAAAAGGAAAATGCAATAAATATTTACTCTGAGCTGCGCTTCGGTAGGTTGGTGGTAGGTGGAAGGCCGTGTTGCCCAACTGAGTCCTTTGTCCTTTGAAGAATGTCTCTGCTGGTCAATTGGATACGTTGTAGTAACGTCGTTGTGTGGTAGACGGAACACTCTGTCTGTCCTATCCTAATTTACGTTTGCAGCTGCTGTTGCTAACTCAACGTCTAGGAGGTATCACTTCTATAGTGAATAAGAGTTCAAAGTTCATACCATTCGCAACCAAAGCTCACGCTGATGTTGGCTTCGTTCTGTAGTTATTATCTGAACCGTTCTGACATCGGACCGTCGTCCTCACATCCTCGGAACAGGAGGTTAAATTTTCGTCAAGAGCTTATATAGTGGAGGGAGAAAAGGGGTGTGTTTCATAGTTTACAACCTATGTCTCTTCACGTGGGCGGGCCACTGAGTCGGGCCTAATTCACTCATGAAAACCCAATTCTCACATTTTAGAAGCTAAAATCACATTTCATCCCATCACGAATAATTTCATATTCAAACATTTCAATTGAACAACAATTCCATGTGAATCCGATAACTCTGATGTGTTGACTTTCCACTGTAGAGTTTATGTCATTCTATCATTGATGAGAATGTGCCAGATGACAACCGAACTGACATAATATACCTTAAGTACCACCGCATATGTTCAATTGGTCGGATTACCAGAATATAGTTAATTTCCCCCCAACTTCTGATGTTCCCAGAATCTCTATGTTAACCAAGGGGTTTTCTAATGTCACATCAGTAGAGTAGAGAGAGGAAAAAGGGGGGAAGAGGTATTTATGACTGTCATAAACCTACCCCCAGGCCAACGTCATGACAGCACCAAAGCCTAGATTTACAGTACTGTCATCGTCACTTGCCAGTGTCATTGTCAGTGCTCTGCCCAGGCCCCTACAGAAGCACATAGACAGTATATTCTCTCACAGACGGGGTCAGACTGTAACACTGTGTTGAATGATCCAACAACCCATCCACACATTCAGCCCTCAAGGACCCTTCACTTCACTCCCTGCCCAGACTCTATGAGTCTTCCTGTGTGGACAATGACTCAAACAGAGATTATATAAGTGCTCTCAGTGGCCCCCCACACACAACCTCACCATATACACTGTTCTCTGGGCCCCTTCTGACAAACAGCCAGAAAGGAGTTGAAGGAGGAGACATGCGTACGTGTTTATGTATGTGGGGTGCAGGTATATAGGAGTCCCAGTCACGCAGAGGCCATCCTTAACTCATTGTACAGCTAATGTATTTCTGTGTGTTAGTGTGTGTGTATCAGTGGAGGCTGGAGGGCGGAGCTATAGGAGTGCAGGTTCATTGTAATGGCTGGAATGGAAAAATGGAACGGCGTCAAACATGTGCTTCCATATGTTGTATGTGTTTGATACTGTCCCATTTATACCGTTCCAGCCATTTCAATGAGCCCGTACTCCTGTAGCTCCTCTCAGAAGCCACCACTGGTGTGTATGTGCACATGTGTATGTGTGTTTGTGTGTGTGTGTGTGCAGTACAGTACTGTAGTGGAGCAGGTTGAGAGCTTCAAGTTCCTTGGTGTCCACATTACCAACAAACTAACACGGTCCAAACACACCAAGACATGAAGAGGAAGAGGGCACGACAATGCCTACTCAGCAGACTGAAAAGATTTGGCATGGGTTCACAGATCCTCAAAAAGTTCTACAGCTGCACTATCGAGAGCATCCTGACTGGTCGCATCACTGCCTGGTATGGCAACTGCTCGGCCTCCGACCGCAAGGCACCACAGAGGTTACATCACAGACGGTACATCACTGGAGCCAAGCTTCCTGCCATCCAGGACCTCTATACCAGGCAGTGTCAAATTGCCAAAGACTACAGTTACCCTAGTCATAGACTGTTCTCTCTGCTACCGCACGGCAAGTGGTACCGGTGCACCAAGTCAAGTTCCAAAAGGGTTCTTAACAGCTTCTACCCCCAAGCCATAAGACTCCTGAACAGCTAATCAAATGGCTACCCAGGCTATTTGCATCCCCCCCCCCCCCCCCCCCCCCCTCTTTTACACTGCTGCTACTCTCTGTTTATTATCTATGCATAGACACTTTATCTTTACCTACTTGTACATATTACCTCAATAACCTCGACTAACCTGCGCCCCCACACATTGACTCTGTCCCGGTACCCTCTGTATATAGCCTTGCTACTGTTATTTTACTGCTGCTCCTTAATTATTTGTTACTTTTATTATTTATTTTTTTACTTATCTATTTTTTACTTAACACTTACTTTTCTTGAAACTGCATTGTTGGTTAAGGGCTTGTAAGTAAGCATTTCACTGTAAGGTCTACCTACACCTGTTGTATTTGGCGCATGTGACAAATAAAATTAGATTTGATTTGATGTGTCTATTTAGCCTGGCTCTTGTCAGTGGACTGGCGTGTCTCAGGTCTGGGATGGAGGTGGCCTCGAGCTGAAGGAATTCTGGCTAGATAAAACACTCACTCCACCAGGGTGTGGGCCCTGATGTCTGGCCCACTGCAACTTTTCCAGCCAATCTTTCAGAGGTGGGGGTAAGGACTGGTTACTATTGAAGAGCTTTTTCTCCTCAGCAGCTATATGTACTGTTGAACTACGAAGAGAAAGGGGTGACAATGAAGTTATCTAAAGAGTGTGCTTCTCATCCACACGACATCAGTTCCCTTATTGACCCCAAACATCACTCAACCCTGTACACCCACCCACGGCTTATTGACCCCAAACCTCACTCAACCCTGTACAATCCACCCACGGCTTATTGACCCCAAACATCACTCAACCCTGTACAATCCACCCACGGCTTATTGACCCCAAACATCACTCAACCCTGTACACCCCACCCACGGCTTATTGACCCCAAACATCACTCAACCCTGTACACCCACCCACGGCTTATTGACCCCAAAAATCACTCAACCCTGTACACCCACCCACGGCATATTGACCCCAAACATCACTCAACCCCGTACACCCCACCCACGGCATATTGACCCCAAACATCACTCAACCCTGTACACCCCACCCACGGCTTGTAGACCCCAAACATCACTCAACCCTGTACACCCCACCCACGGCTTATTGACCCCAAACATCACTCAACCCTGTACACCCACCCACTGCTTATTGACCCCAAACATCACTCAACCCTGTACACCCCACCCACGGCTTATTGGCCCCAAACATCACTCAACCCTGTACACCCCACCCACGGCTTGTAGACCCCAAACAGCACTCAACCCTGTACACCCCACCCACTGCTTATTGACCCCAAACATCACTCAACCCTGTACACCCCACCCACGGCTTATTGGCCCCAAACATCACTCAACCCTGTACACCCACCCACGGCTTATTGACCCCAAACATCACACAACCCTGTACACCCCACCCACGGCTTGTTGACCCCAAACATCACACAACCCTGTACAATCCAACCACAGCTTATGCACTCACAGGGCTCCTGGCAATACAGGCCTCTTCACTCCATGAGAGAGGATGTCTAAAATTACCCATCATTGGTACTCAAATAATCATTCAAATGAGGATAATGAGTATGCTGCCATCTTCTTTCCTTGACACTTTTAGACACTCGTGTGTGTTTATTAGCTCTCTACACTAACAGAATCCATAATGAGCTCCCTAATGCATTTGTTTGTATCAGCGCAGAACATCAAGCACTCTTTCTCATCAATCACTACTCCAGTACTCAGCTCTTATTATGTAAAGGTACACAGAGAACTAATGCTGGTAATGAGATGCTAGATGTGTGGGCATCATACACATGCCCTATCTCTGTGTTGCAGCCAGCACCCTTCTCCTCTCAGCCCCCTTGTCCTCTCCCCTCTTCACTACACATTCCTGCACTACTCGGCCCTGTCACCAAAGGGTCATGGGAAGGCATGTGTGCTTGATGGTTAATTTTAGCCCTCATTTCATCAAGCCCATTGAGACAAAACACAGAACAAGCACGTCAACCGCTCCACCAAACACCACCACCCTAAAGCAACTCTCTCTGTCTCTTTGATTCTCTAGCAGACTCCATAAACAACTGCACTGACTTTTGACACACTAAGGCTACATTTACATAGGCAGCCCAATTCTGATATTTTTTCCACTAATTGCTCTTTTGACCAATCACATCAGATCTTTTTGCTCTTTTGACCAATCACATCAGATCTTTTCACACCAGAGGTTTTTCAGAGCTGATCTGATTGGTCAAAAGACCAATTAGTGAAAAAAATATCAGAATTGGGCTGTCTGTGTAAACTCAGCCACACACACACACACACACACACACACACACACACACACACACACACACACACACACACACACACACACACACACACACACACACACACACACACACACACACACACACACACGTTACCAAAGATACTGGCATACATCAGAGCTACAGGAGACGACAGAGAGACATGTCAGTGACATCCACCTAAAATGATCGGTGGTACTACATTTAAAGCAATGCACCAATGCATATGAACACTCTTGACACACAGGCACACTACAGACACGGACACGGACACAGACACGGACACGGACACGGACACGGACACGGACACGGACACGGACACGGACACGGACACGGACACGGACTCAAACTCACACCCACCAAGTCCGTTAACAACTCCAGGCCATCTGACTGTTTACAGTTTTTTTCCAACTGCTTACACACAAAATCTTTTCATGTCACACGATTTTTGAAACCTCTCACTCAAAGTGCAAAACTACACACCAAATATCCTAAACCATAAGCTATTTCTCAGCCTTTGACTCAGTTGTCAATTGCATAAAACACTTTTTTCAAAACACTACACACAATTCTCTACCTAAAACACAAAAATCTAACAGGAAGTGACTTGCTTTCCTTTTCCAAACACAACCAATCAAAATGCTACACTTATTCACCAGGTCACACACACACTCCTCACATGTGCAAACACTAATAGCTTAACTGATCACTAACCAATCACTGCTTTACTGTAGTATAGGCCTATAAATAGGTCAAAGGTCAGATTACCTGTTTTGAACAATGGATGCCAACAATGGACAGAGAGCAAGAGGAGTAGGAGGGAGAGGAAGAGGAAGAAGAGGACGAGGGCAAAGAAGAGAAGGAAGGAGAGCCATCTCTGATGAGATTAGGGCAACTCATGTGATCAACCACGGTTTGACCATGAGAGAAGCTGGACTGAGAGTCCAACTTGAGTCGATTTACAGTGGCGTCCATAATTCGAACCTTCAGAAATGAGAACAGGTATGCAACTATTTAATGACTATTTTAGCATCACAGTAATGTACTGTAAAATACGTATGACTGCATAGTATTGCATAAACATTTGTAACTCTAAGCCATCCATTTACTGCACTGCATTGAATGAATGAGTTTGGTTATCATGCTGTGCTACATTTTTTTGTACATTGTTTACAGTTCCTATGCTGAACACATACTGTACAGAGTGGAAAGGCAAAGACATCATGGAGGACGAGGACGCTTGTTTACAGATGTACAAGAGACTGCAATTATAAATATGGCTTTGGCCAACAATGCAATTAGGATTCGAGAGATAAGAGAGCATATCTTGAATAATGACACCATATTTAACAACATCAATGCTGTAAGCCTGTCGACCATACAACGCATCCTCCAACGGCACCGAGTGACGATGAAACAACTTTACAAAGTGCCATTTGAGAGAAACTCTGACAGAGTCAAGAATATGCGACATGACTTTGTAGAGCTATGTATGCAACACTACTTCCAGTACTTCAGACATACTGTCACGTTCCTGACCTGTTTTCTGTTGTTTTGTATGTGTTTAGTTGGTCAGGGCGTGAGTTGGGGTGGGCATTCTATGTGTTGTGTTTCTATGTTGGGTTTAATGTGTTGCCTGATATGGTTCTCAATTAGAGGCAGGTGTTTGACGTTTCCTCTGATTGAGAACCATATTAAGGTAGGCTGGTTTCACTGTTTGTTTGTGGGTGGTTGTCTTCCGTGTCTGTATGTCTACCACACAGGACTGTTTCGTTTGTCGTTCATGTATGTAGTCTGTTCCTGTTCGTGCGTTCTTCGTAGTTTGTAGGTTCTCAAGTCAGGTCTGTCTACATCGTTTATTTGTTTTGTAATCAGTCCAAGTGTTTTTTCGTGTTCGTCTTCGGCATTTAATAAATCATTATGTATTCAACACCCGCTGCGCTTTGGCCCAATCCCTACTCCTCCTCTTCGGACGAAGAGGAGGAGAACAACCGTTACAGAACCACCCACCAACGAAGGATCAAGCAGCGGGTTAACGGGCAGCAGCGACAGCAGCAGGTGTACAAGGAGGAATGGACATGGGAGGAAATCTTAGACGGAGAAGGACCCTGGGCAGAACCAGAGGAGTGTCGCCGCCCCAAAGCGGAGCTGGAGGCAGCGAAAGCGGAGAGGCGGCGACATGAGGAGGCAGCACGGAAACAAGGCTGGAAGCCCGTAAGTCAAACCCAAAAATTTCTTGGGGGGGGGACTCTCGGGGAGTGTAGTTGTGTCAGTCAGGAGACGTGAGCCAACTCCTCCTGCTTACCGTAAGGAGCCGGTGAGGGCGGAATTGGAGGTGAGTGACGCAGAGACAGTGAAGGAGTTAATGGGGAAATTGGAGGAGAGAGTTATGAGGGATGTACTGGTTTGGTGCATGAGGCACGGCATCCGTCCGACTGAACGTGTTGGTGAGTTGATGTCACCGGGAACAGCTCTCCATACTCGTCCTGAGGTGCGCGCTAGCAGTCTGGTTAAGACAGTGCCTACACCACGTACCAAGCCTCCTGTGCGTCTCCAGAGTCCTGTGCGTCGTGTTACTGCTCCCCGCACTAGCCCTGAGATACGTGTCCCCAGCCCAGTACCACCAGTGCTGGCACCACGCACCAAGCCTTCTGTGCGTCTCCAGAGCCCTGTTCCTCCTCCATGCACTCTCCCTGTGGTGCGTGTCTCCAGCCCAGTACCTCCAGTTCGGGCACCACGCACAAAGCCTCCTGTGCGTCTCCAGAGCCTTGTACGCACTGTTCCTTCTCCCCGCACTCGCCCTGAGGTGCATGCCATCAGTCCGGTACCACCAGTTCTGGCATCACGTACCAGTCCTATAGTGCGCTTTGAGAAACCAGTGTGCCCTGTTCCTGCTCCACGCACTAGCCCTGTGGTGTGTCTCCAGCCCATTACCACCAGTGCCGAAACCACGCACTAGGCCTACAGTGCGCCTCAGCCGGCCAGAGTCTGCCGTCTGCCCAACAGCGCCTGAACTGCCCGTCTGCCCAACGGCGCCTGAACTGCCCGTCTGCCCAACAGCGCCTGAACTGCCCGTCTGCCCAACAGCGCCTGAACTGCCCGTCTGCCCAACGGCGCCTGAACTGCCCGTCTGCCCAACGGCGCTTGAACTGCCCGTCGGCCCAACGGCGCTTGAACTGCATTTGGGAATGTCAATAGATGAAAAAAGATAGGATGCACGAGATAGCCCCTCAGCTTTGGATAAAAGCACCATCCCTTGAAGACTTAAATATCTCCCTAACCATGAGGATCATTTATTTTTGATAGATTCAGCTAGATAGGATAGGATGCACGAGATAGCCCCTCAGCTTTGGATAAAAGCACCATCCCTTGAAGACTTAAATATCTCCCTAACCATGAGGATCATTTATTTTTGATAGATTCAGCGCCTGAACTGCCCGTCTGCCCAACGGCGCTTGAACTGCCCGTCTGCCAAACGGCGCTTGAACTGTCCGTCTGCCAAGCGCCGCATGAACTGCCTGTCTGTACTGAGCCAGCAAAGCCGCCCGTCTGTACTGAGCCCGCAAAGCCGCCCGTCTGTCATGAGCCTTCAGAGCCATCCGCCAGACAGGAGCCGCTAGAGCCGTCCGCCAGACAGGAGCCGCTAGAGCCTTCCGCCAGACAGGAGCCACTAGAGCCTTCCGCCAGCCAGGAGCAGCCAGAGACTTCCGCCAGACAGGAGCAGCCAGAGCCTTCCGCAAGACAGGAGCAGCCAGAGCCTTCCGCCAGACAGGAGCAGCCAGAGCCTTCCGCCAGACAGGAGCAGCCAGAGCCTTCCGCCAGACAGGAGCAGCCAGAGCCTTCCGCCAGACAGGAGCAGCCAGAACCTTCCGCCAGACAGGAGCAACCAGAGCCGTCCGCCAGACAGGAGCAGCCAGAGCCTTCTGCCAGACAGGAGCCACCAGAGCCTTACGCCAGACAGGAGCAGCCAGAGCCTTCCGTCAGACAGGAGCAGCCAGAGCCTTCCGCCAGCCATGAGCAGCCAGAGCCGCCAGCCAGCCATGAGCAGCCAGAGCCGCCAGCCAGCCATGAGCAGCCAGAGCCGCCAGCCAGCCATGAGCAGCCAGAGCCGCCAGCCAGCCATGAGCAGCCAGAGCCGCCAGCCAGCCATGAGCAGCCAGAGCCGCCAGCCAGCCAGGAGCAGCCAGAGCCGCCAGCCAGCCAGGATCCGCCAGAGCCGCCAGCCAGCCAGGATCCGCCAGAGCCGCCAGCCAGCCAGGATCCGCCAGAGCCGCCAGCCAGCCAGGATCCGCCAGAGCCAGCCATCCAGGATCCGCCAGAGTCGCCAGCCAGCCAGGATCCGCCAGAGCCGCCAGCCAGTCATGAGCTGGTCTCCAGTCATGAGCTGGTCTCCAGTCATGAGCTGGTCTCCAGTCATGAGCTGGTCTCCAGTCATGAGCTGCCCTCCAGTCATGAGCTGCCCTCCAGTCATGACCTGCCTTCCAGTCATGAGCTGCCCTCCAGTCATGAGCTGCCCTCCAGTCATGAGCTGCCCTCCAGTCATGAGCTGCCCTCCAGTCATGAGCTGCCACCCAGCCCGGAGCTGCCACCCAGTCCGGAGCTGCCACCCAGTCCGGAGCTGCCACCCAGTCCGGAGCTGCCTCTCTGTCCTGAGCTACCTCTCTGTCCTGAGCTACCTCTCTGTCCTGAGCTACTTCTCTGTCCTGAGCTACCTCTATGTCCTGAGTTATCTAGGGGTGACCGGTGTTAAGGTTCCTAGACCAAGGTCGGGGGCGAGGATCGCCACTCGGAGGACGCTAAGGAGGGGGACAAAGACAATGGTGGAGTGGTGTCCTCGTCCTGCGCCGGAGCCGCCACCGCGGACAGATGCCCACCCAGACGCTCCCCTTGAGTTTTAGGGGTGCGCCCAGAGTTCGCACCTTGAGGGGGGGGTTCTGTCACGTTCCTGACCTGTTTTCTGTTGTTTTGTATGTATTTAGTTGGTCAGGGCGTGAGTTGGGGTGGGCATTCTATGTGTTGTGTTTCTATGTTGGGTTTAATGTGTTGCCTGATATGGTTCTCAATTAGAGGCAGGTGTTTGACGTTTCCTCTGATTGAGAACCATATTAAGGTAGGCTGGTTTCACTTTTTGTTTGTGGGTGGTTGTCTTCCGTGTCTGTATGTCTACCACACGGGACTGTTTCGTTTGTCGTTCATGTATGTAGTCTGTTCCTGTTCGTGCGTTCTTCGTAGTTTGTAAGTTCTCAAGTCAGGTCTGTCTTCATCGTTTATTTGTTTTGTAATCATTCCAAGTGTTTTTTCGTGTTTGTCTTCGGCATTTAATAAATCATTATGTATTCAACACCCGCTGCGATTTGGTCTGATCCCTACTCCTCCTCTTCAGACGAAGAGGAGGAGAGAAACCGTTACAGAACCACCCACCAACGAAGGATCAAGCAGCGGGTTAACGGGCAGCAGCGATAGCAGCAGGTGTACAAGGAGGAATGGACATGGGAGGAAATCCTAGACGGAGAAGGACCCTGGGCAGAACCAGAGGAGTGTCGCCGCCCCAAAGCGGAGCTGGGGGCAGCGAAAGCGGAGAGGCGGCGATATGAGGAGGCAGCACGGAAACAAGGCTGGAAGCCCGTGAGTCAAATTTTTACTCATCTGTATATCCTTTTGTCTGTTACACAGAGTATTGGAGCTGGATGCCCATGTAATTCGCCATGGATTTATTTATATGGATGAGGTTGGCTTCAACCTCACCAAAACCAGGCGCCGCGGAAGAAATGTAATAGGACAGAGGGCAATTACCAATGTCCCTGGACAGCGTGGGGGTAATATAACTATGTGTGCTGCCATCACTCAAAACGGGGTCCTCCATCACAATGCCACACTGGGTCCGTACAACACCGGCCATATGCTTACTTTTCTAGATGCAATTTACACAATGCTTGTCCCTGATCCAGATCAGGAGCCTGCTAGATTTGTGGTTTTATGGGACAATGTTAGATTTCACCGGGCTGTTCTGGTCCAAAACTGGTTTGCCACCCATCCACAATTTGTAGTTTTGTACCTACCCCCATATTCACCTTTTCTAAATCCCATAGAGGAATTCTTCTCAGCCTGGCCCTGGAAAGTGTATGATCGTCAACCCTATGCCCGCATGCCGCTTCTCCAGGCAATGGAGGACGCATGTGGGGACTCTGTCCAATGTTGGATACGCCATGCTAGGAGATACTTCCCTCGATGTTTGGCAAGAGAAAATGTATCTTGTGATGTGGACGAAGTATTGTGGCCAGACCCAGGCCGGAGAAGAGATGAAGCGTAGCTTAGCACTGGTGACTGCCCCCCCCCCCCCCCCCCCCCCCCTACCAATTCCTGGACTGCACCCCCGGGACCCAACACACACAATTGTGTTCTTTAATGTATTCTAAAGAATATACTTTTGGTTTACATATGTTTATGGTTTTGTTGTATGCTACTGTATACAACAGTAATGTTTGGCCTAATAAATATTTTCTGTTTCTACATTGCATTGGTGTTTATAGTGTACCCCTCTCAGCAGATTACTTTCCCTGTAGAACATTGTATTGAAATGTAGATATAAACCTATGAAAGACCAAAGAGCTTTAGATTTAGAACAACAGTGTTTACATGGTATATCCAAAAATGTACTATTATGAAAGCAGTGTTGATGCAAATGCTTCATTCTGACAAGTGTTTATGGCATTTTGAATGCAGTGTTACATTTTGAAGGAGATGTGAGGCATTTTGCATTTTGTGTGTGCAGTTTTGGGAATTGTGTGTAGAGTTTTGAAAAAAGGAGACAGTTTTGAAAACTTGTGTAAGCAGTTGGAAAAAACTGTAATAGTCACCAGTAGCCAGCCTCCGCCCAGTACCCTGCAACTGCCCTGAACCTTAATCACTGTTACTACCCTGTACCTTTGAGACTGCTGCCCTACGTACATTGTCACTGAACCCATTTCATATGTATATACTGTATTCTAATAAAGGCTCATCCTATATAACTACTGCTTTACACACCTTTTCTATTCATATACTGTCTATAAACACACCAATATATCCATACTGGACTCTGACATTGCTCATTCTGATATTTCTTAATTTATTTTATTTTATATTTGGGATTTGTGTGTATTGTTTTGTATTGTTAGGTATTACTGCACTGTTGGAGCTAGAAACAGAAGCATTTCGCTGCACCTGTGATCACACATCAGTGTTGGGATGTTTCATATTACAGTTTTTTACAATCACTTTGGCACTAATTTTCAAACCTTGATGTCATTTTTCAAAACTTTAGACACAAAACTCACAACCGTTGATCAAAATGAACATTTTTCAAAACTAACACTTTTTACAATTGCTTGGCTACAATACACATACAGCTAAGATAATTTGTTAATTGAACTAAAATCACCTGTTCAAAATGACACAACTTAACATCAAAGTATTACCATTTCAAAATGCAATTCACACATTACATCTGAGATGACTGTCTATTAATTTCATTACATTGATCTAACTATCAATTGATACAACTGCACAAAATGATAAGTAACTGTTGCATTATTGTTAATGCATAGTTTTATGGAAACTGACAAACAATACTCCATGTTTAGATCATGAAAGTTTCAGGATAACGAGATCCATTGACACCAATTACCGTCGAACATGAACCAATTGGACTACATTATTTATGGATGTAATATTTCATCATCATTCTTTATTAGACACTGTTTCTATGGTCCCATGTACCACTTTTCCAGACCATGTTTTCAGATTTGATATCACTGTACACTCACTTTATTAGGTACACCTATCTAGTACTGGGTAGGATCCCCTTTTACCTCCACAACAGCCTGAATTATTCACGGTGTTGTACGTTAAGAGATGCCCTTCTGCACACCACTGTTTTATTCGGCTGTTATTTGAGTATTTGTGGCCTTTTTTTTAGCTTGAATGAGTCTGGACATTCTCCTCTGACCTCTCTCATTAACAAGGTGTTTTTGCCCACAGAACTGCCGCTCACTGAATGTGTTTTGTTTATCGCATCATTCTCTGTAAACTCTAGAGACTGTGGTGCGTAAAAATCCCAGGAGGGCAGCTGTTTCTGACATGCTGGAACCACCATGTGTGGCACCTTGCCCGTTCTCATGTTTGGTTGAACAACAACTAAAGATCTCTATACTCTATATACTGAGTTGCAGGCAGCCACATGATTCGCTGTACGAAGGAGCAGGCTATTTGTGTTAACACGCAGGTGTACCTAATAAAGTGGCCGGTGAGTGTATGTATGCAGGCCCTTGTAATTTATTTTCCAATACTGCCAACTCGTTACTGATGATTGATTTCACATTGTGGTATGAGTATATAGTGAAATGAGTGGTATCGTGGGCCTCGTTTGAGAGGTGTGGGGGAACGTAGTAGAGGACAAGGCCAAGGACCAAGACAGCGGCAGCAACAGCAGAGTGTCCAATGAAATCCGAGCAATAGTTGTAGACCATGTTGTAAATAATGGCATGACAATGACTGAGGCAGCTACAATGATTAAACCCAACCTCAGAAGTTCAACCGTGGCCTCAATCATCAGAACTTTCTGCAATGAGAACCGGTAAGTCTTCAGCATGCACTAAACATTAGGCTACTCTCAATTGTCAAATTACTGTATACTGCATGCCAATGTGTACCACAGAGTAGGTGATGTGACTAAATGTGTTCTTACTGTCATTTTCCCTGCAGAATTGAGACTAGGCCAAATAGGGGAGGCAGAGGCAAAATTCTGACTGACCAACAAGAACGGGCTGTGGTCAATTTGGTTCGGCACGGAAATTATATTTGTCTTACAGAAATTCGGCAGCACATCTTGGACAATGACAACATGTTCAACAATGTGGATGCCATAAGTTTGCTGACTATTGCACGCATGCTGAAAAGGCACCAGGTGTCTCTAAAACAGCTATACCATGTGCCTTTTGAAAGAAATGCAGACAGAGTGAAGCAACTGAGGACTGAGTATGTTCAGGCATGTTCAGTTTCAAGATGCCTGTTGTGAAAAATTACCCAAAAGTTCTACATCATTGTAATCAGTAATTCTCTTTCCAAAATGTATTTTTAGAGGATGATGGAGCTGGATGCTGACGAAAACCATCACAAATTCCTCTTTTTGGATGAGGCAGGCTACAACCTGGCCAAGACAAGGAGGAGAGGTCAGAATTTTATTGGCCAGCGGGCAACCATCCAAGTACCTGGACAACGTGGGGCCAACATCGCCATGTGTGCGGCTATATCGCAAGATGGTGTGGTGGGACGCAGACCTCGTATTGAATCATATAATGCAGCTCTCCTTGTAACCTTCCTTGATGACCTAAATCAGGTCTGTAGAGCTGATGGCGTGACCTATGTCATTGTGTGGGATAATGTCAGGTTCCATCATGCTCAAATGGTGCAAGCATGGTTTAAGGCCCATCCACAATTTACCACCCTGTACTTACCCCCATACTCTCCTTTCCTTAAGCCGATTGAGGAATCTTTCTCCACATGGGGGTGGAAGGTATATGATAGGCTCCCTCACGAACAAGCCACCCTTCTCCAGGCCATGAATGACGCATGCAACGACGTCACGGTAGACCAGTGTCAGGCCTGGCTTCGCCATGCCCGAAAATTCTTCCCAAGCTGTTTGGCTAATGAAAACATCCATTGCGATGTGGATGAGAACCTGTGGCCAAATCCACAAGAAAGGGTTGATGGAAATATAGAAGTACAGTAATTAATCCTTTGTTTTTCTTTTTACAGTAAGCCAGGTGAGGAACACTGCAGTTAATATTTTACTGTATTTTGATATTTTTTTTTATAGCTAATTATTTTTGCTTTAATTCAAAGAAACCTATGTTGTGATTTTATTGTATTTCATCAATAAATGTCAAGTTTTGTTCAATGATTCCATTGTGTCTGTAGTATTCTCTCTACTAGTCCTTTTACAGTGATGTATTTACGTGTAGTACCATAATGAAACATGTATCACATATTTTGTACTACAATATTGAATGATTGTACAGATAACTACACAGTGAAACTATCGGTATCTTGTGTGTGGGTGATCTAAATTAATGTTACTATGGTATTTCATGACAAATTAGTTATTTGAACCAATGATTCTGCAAGTGCAAGGTTTCTTTAAAGATATGAATCTACAATGCAATGTTTTGAACATTGGACAGCCTGTGTTACAAGTGATGACTGTTTTGAGTTTTGAAAAATGACTACAAGGTTCTGAAATTACTATTTAACTAGGCAAGTCAGTTAAGCACAAATTCTTATTTACAATGACAGCTTATGAACAGTGGGTTAACTGCCTTGTTCTTGTCAGCTTAGGGATTTGATCTAGCAACCTTTTGGTTACTGGCCCAATGCTCTAACCACTAGGCTACCTGCCGCCCATGAAATTAGTGCCAAAGTGATTGTAGAAAACTGTAATCATAAGAAAAAGGGATATATAGACCGGTGGACAGGTACATACAGTTGAAGACGGAAGTTTACATACACTTAGGTTGCAGTCATTAAAACTCGTTTTTCAACCACTCCACAAATTTCTTGTTAACAAACTATAGTTTTGGCAAGTCGGTTAGGACATCTACTTTGTGCATGACCCAAGTAATTTTTCCAACTATTTTTTACAGACAGATTTTTTCCCTTCCAGTGGGTCAGAAGTTTACATACACTAAGTTGACTGTGCCTTTAAACAGCTTGGAAAATTCCAGAAAATTATGTCATGGCTTTAGAAGCTACTGTTAGGCTAATTGACATCATTTGAGTCAATTGCAGGTGTACCTGTGGATGTATTTCAAGGCATACCTTCAAACTCAGTGCCTCTTTGCTTGACCATGGGAAAATCAAAAGAAATCAGCCAAGACCTCAGAAAAAAATTGTAGACCTCCACAAGTCTGGTTCATCCTTGGAAGCAATTTCCAAACGTCTGATGGTACCACGTTCATCTGTACAAACAATAGTACGCAAGTGTAAACACCATGGGACCACGCAGCCATCATACCGCTCAGGAAGGAGATGTGTTCTGTCTCCTAGAGATGAACGTACTTTGGTGCGAAAAGTGCAAATCAATCCCAGAACAACAGCAAAGGACCTTGTGAAGATGCTGGAGGAAACAGGTACAAAAGTATCTATATCCACAGTAAAATGAGTCCTATGTCGACATAACCTGAAAGGCCGCTCAGCAAGGAAGAAGCCACTGCTCCAAATCCGCCATAACAAAGCCAGACTACGGTTTGCAACTGCACATGGGGACAAAGCTGGTACTTTCTGGGTGAAATGTCCTCTGGTCTGATGAAACAAAAATAGAACTGTTTGGCCATAATGACCATTGTTATGTTTGGAGGAAAAAGGGGAATGCTTGCAAGCCGAAGAACACCATCCCAACCGTGAAGCACGGGGGTGGGAGCATCATGTTGTGGGGGTGCTTTGCTGCAGGAGGGACTGGTGCACTTCACAAAATAGATGGCATCATGAATGAGGAAAATTGTGGATATATTGAAGAAACATCTCAAGACATCAGTCAGGAAGTTAAAGCTTGGTCACAAATGGGTCTTCCAAATGGACAATGACCCCAAGCATACTTCCAAAGTTGTGGAAAAATGGCTTAAGGACAACAAAGTAAAGGTATTGGAGTGGCCATCCCAAAGCCCTGACCTCAATCCTATAGAAAATTTGTGGGCAGAACTGAAAAAGCTTGTTGCAAGCAAGGAGGCCTACAAACCTGACTCAGTTACACCAGCTCTGTCAGGAGGAATGGACCAAAATTCACCCAACTTATTGTGGGAAGCTTGTGGAAGGCTACCCGAAATGTTTTACCCAAGTTAAACAATTTAAAGGCAATGCTACCAAATACTAATTGAGTGTATGTAAATGTCTGACCCACTGGGAATGTGATGAAAGAAATAAAAGCTAAAATAAATGATTCTCTCTACTATTATTCTGATTTTCACATTCTTAAAATAAAGTGGTGATCCTAACTGACCTAAGACAGGACATTTTTACTTGGATTAAATGTCTGAAATTGAGAAAAAATGAGTTTAAATGTATTTGGCTAAGGTAAACTTCCGACTTCAACTATACGTACAGTATATGGAATTCATCTGTTCTCCTTAGAA
Source organism: Salvelinus fontinalis (assembly GCF_029448725.1). Taxonomy (NCBI): domain Eukaryota; kingdom Metazoa; phylum Chordata; class Actinopteri; order Salmoniformes; family Salmonidae; genus Salvelinus; species Salvelinus fontinalis. The sequence goes on from NC_074698.1 coordinate 24,799,803, forward strand.
ACTGAGACAAGTGTTGTTCGGAACACACACCCCAGTTGGTCATTATTGCCTGTCTCTTCTCTGGCACAGATCCCATGTGGGCACTTGGGCCCTCTCCTGTGTCCCCTCAATAATCTACACCTGCACCTGCTGCCACACTGTCATCATAAAAAAACCTAGTGCCTGTGTGGGTGTGTGTCTGTGGGTGTGTGCAAGTATATGTCCAGGCCAGAGGAGGCTGGTGGGAGTAGCTATAGGGTGACAAGTCCATTGTAATGTCTGGAATGGAATAAATGGAGTCAAATGTGGTTTCCATATGTTTGATGTGTTTGATACCGCTCCATTTAATCCATTCCAGACATTACAACGAGCCCGTCCTCCTATAACTCCTCCCACCATTCTCCACAGGTCCGGGCTCTTGCCATATTGGTAATTAGCATGTAGTATATTGGTTAGGTTGGGGCCCTGCTATATACTGTCATCAAAACATACCCAGACTGTGTCTCTTGTTAAGTCGAAGTGCCCTCGCCGTTTCACATAATTTTCGGTGAATCTTCTCCAATCTTCTCAGCCGTCGCCAGTGTTATCATTGACTGGCTCAGGGAGCAGAAGGTTGAAGGAGCTTTGAGACGTGAGACTGGAGAATTTGTACCAATGGTTTGACAGGATGACTTGAGGCATGCATAAGGCATTCTACTTGACATGTGTTGATGACACCTTCTAGCCCATGTTAAGTTTTCTCACCTTTATCTGTATCTTTTCTTATCTGCCTCTTGGTTCAGTGGCTGTTTATGAGGAGGGGGATGCCGGTTCCCAGAATTGTGATCTTGTTTGTCTTTTTTATTTTATTAAAGGCCCAGTGTAGTCAAAAACGTGATTTCTCTGTGTTTTATATATATTTCCACCCTATGATGTTGGAATAAAACTGTGAAATTGTGAAAATGATGATAATGCCCTTTTAGTGTAAGAGATGTTTGAAAAAACAGTCATAGCAAAATTCTGTCTTGAGAAATTGCTCTTTGCGAAGAAGCTACTTTTGTTTCTTTTTGATCATTTTCATTTAAAACAATCACAGTAAGGTACTTAATTGTTACCCAGGAATGATTTGATACTGAGATAAAAACAGCTGCATTGGACCATTAACTGTGTGGTCACTTATAGCATGAATTCCCCGAATGAAATATTTATGGATCATACACAAACACACTGGACTGATACCTTCACCCTGTCAATTATTGAGATTAAGGAAATTAACAAAAACATTACAGAGGCCAAAGAGAGAGAGGGGGGGGGGGGGGGGGGGGGGGGGGACTATTTTGAGCGTAGAGACGTGTGATGTGCAGCGAAGCAGTTGATGAGGGTGTCTCTGCTCACTGTCAAAAAGTGGCAGGCGCGCCTGGTGGGATGATAACTCCCCCTGCCCCGCGTTGTGCTTGGTCAACCCTGTCAAATGGGGAGGGCATCCGAGATTCGACAAATATTAGCTTATTCTACTGTCCGGATACAACGTAGCGGTTAAGACTTCGATTTACCCCTTTTCTTTCACTTCTCTTTGATCTTGTTGACGGGGAGGGCGGTGTTGGTTTTTCTCTTCATTAGATGATAACGACTGGCAAGGCTAGACTAATTGTAGAGCCTGTTTACTATTTTGTAGGCAAAGTGAAACGTTTTATGACTTATGAAATAACGTTTTTACACTTTCCTGTGTACCGCACGCAAAAAACGGATTCCAGTTCTCTCTCCTGTGGAGCGAGCGCCTTTTTTGTATCGCCCTAGCAACTGGTCCTCGTGGCTGCTGCCTTGTGACATTTCCTTGTCGCTTTACTCACCAGCCATCGCATATTGAATTCGCCTTTTTGCACCCGCCTGTATGCGGGGCCATTTTTGCATAGGGTATTTCCCTACCTCGTCTTTAATTTGATTTATTTAAAACTCTGGAGGTTCATGCGTCGGAGAAGTCTCATCTTTCTGCGTCAAAATGCCTGTGAGACGCGGTCATGTAGCCCTCCAGAACACTTATCTGGACACCATTATCCGGAAATTCGATGGACAAAGTAAGTGGACACACTTTACATTATGACTGAAAAAGTAATAACATAATGTGACCATGAGCAAGCTGTTTTAACTGTATAATCCCAACAACAAACAATTAGACTGGGTAGAAATGAAAGTGGATGCCTTTTCCATGTAACCTTTCAACCATGCAAAGTGTAATAAAATGTAAAGACAAATGCATTTGTCTAGTGCTCCCTTGTGCCTCCCAGTTTCTATTGATCCTAATATGAGTGCTACATGGCTGTTTCTGTAATCAAGTAGATGCTTCAGTTTAAGTCTGTCTGTCTGTCTGTCTGCCTGCCTGCCTGTTGGTGTAACATGTTCTCTGTCCTTAAACTGGTCAGACCACTGGATCCTGATAGAAAGAGTACATAATGTCTTTACTTTACAGAGTTTGCATGTGACCACTAACCACTACTACACACTCTGTTAGTGTATATAACTGAGTGATATCCTTCTTGAACAGGGCCTTATGCAGCACATCATAGCACACTTTACACCCACAGTGCCTCTTCGTTTTCGTGCTTTTGTCTTGAATTAAATGGTATCGTAGTTGACTATTGCGCACTCAGAAACTGCCCCAGAATTTCTTTGCAACCCACTCAAACAAAACATTATTGATCCATTCAGCAAAGAAGAAATCCAGTTGAGGAATGGCTCTGATTAGCACTGAACTTCAATTACAGTAGTGACCTATAACCTAGCTCAGTAGTGGTTTATAACCTAGCTCAGTAGTGACCTATAACCTAGCTCAGTAGTGGTTTATAACCTAGCTCAGTAGTGACCTATAACCTAGCTCAGTAGTGACCTATAACCTAGCTCAGTAGTGGTTTATAACCTAGCTCAGTAGTGACCTATAACCTAGCTCAGTAGTGGTTTATAACCTAGCTCAGTAGTGAACTATAACCTAGCTCAGTAGTGGTTTATAACCTAGCTCAGTAGTGACCTATAACCTAGCTCAGTAGTGGTTTATAACCTAGCTCAGTAGTGAACTATAACCTAGCTCAGTAGTGACCTATAACCTAGCTCAGTAGTGGTTTATAACCTAGCTCAGTAGTGACCTATAACCTAGCTCAGTAGTGACCTATAACCTAGCTCAGTAGTGACCTATAACCTAGCTCAGTAGTGGTTTATAACCTAGCTCAGTAGTGACCTATAACCTAGCTCAGTAGTGGTTCATAACCTAGCTCAGTAGTGACCTATAACCTAGCTCAGTAGAGGCCTATAACCTAGCTCAGTAGTGGTTTATAACCTAGCTCAGTAGTGACCTATAACCTAGCTCAGTAGTGGTTTATAACCTAGCTCAGTAGTGAACTATAACCTAGCTCAGTAGTGGTTTATAACCTAGCTCAGTAGTGACCTATAACCTAGCTCAGTAGTGGTTTATAACCTAGCTCAGTAGTGACCTATAACCTAGCTCAGTAGTGGTTTATAACCTAGCTCAGTAGTGACCTATAACCTAACTCAGTAGTGGTTTATAACCTAGCTCAGTAGTGACCTATAACCTAGCTCAGTAGTGGTTTATAACCTAGCTCAGTAGTGACCTATAACCTGGCTCAGTAGTGGTTTATAACCTAGCTCAGTAGTGACCTATAACCTAGCTCAGTAGTGACCTATAACCTAGCTCAGTAGTGGTTTATAACCTAGCTCAGTAGAGGCCTATAACCTAGCTCAGTAGTGGCCTATAACATAGCTCAGTAGTGGCCTATAACCTAGCTCAGTAGTGGTTTATAACCTAGCTCAGTAGTGACCTATAACCTAGCTCAGTAGTGATTTATAACCTAGCTCAGTAGTGGCCTATAACCTAGCTCAGTAGTGGCCTATAACCTAGCTCAGTAGTGGCCTATAACCTAGCTCAGTAGTGGCCTATAACCTAGCTCAGTAGAGGCCTATAACCTAGCTCAGTAGTGGCCTATACCCTAGCTCAGTAGTGGCCTATCTCTATGCTACTGTAAGTCTGACTGTGACTACTGTGCCTGTCACTGTCAGTGTTCTTCAGTCACAGTGTGAAGGCAGTCTGTTGACCACAGGGGTACGGCTCAAAATAACCCTCTCCACCGCTGCTCCACATTAAAGAGAGAAGATGCAATGTTCCACTTTTCACCTCAATTTCATGTTAAAGGATTTCAGCTTGTTTAATTTGCTGTGCTGGCAGGTGACATTTCGGAATTAATTGTGTTACTCTGAGATTTTCAAAACTCTCTGCAGAGGGGTCCTCAGAGACAGACCGATAAGTCCCATCAAACTGATGTCTTCCTTATCTCTGTGTGCGTGTGTGCGTGCGTAAGCACCCTGCCGGGTGATGCGTGTGCCAGACCACTGCTGCTTAGCAACAATCTGAGTCTGGGTGTCTGTGTTCTGAGGCATTGATAATGACTTAGGATAGGATGTACTTTCCACCAAACGACCTCACCTATTTACTCTACACAGAGGAGCAAGGAGGGGGAAGGGGTTCTGCTTTTTCTGGGTGAAGCTCCAAATCGCTCTCCTCATATTTGTTTAAATGGGGAAGAATGAGAGTTGTGTAACTCAGTTTCACGAGGGGATAAAAAGAAGAGTAGAGACAGAGTCAGAGGCACAGATGTTTGAGCAGCTTTTCAATATAAACTGTACTGATTGAATATCACGCTGTACGACAATATCAGTGTAGCTGATGTGACTTTGAAGGCAATTGTCATTAGCGCTGGAGATAATAGCCACACTCATGAACCTAGGTAAGGACGGCTGAAACCTATTGCAGTATATTATAATCTTGATTGCGGACTGTCGTTGCTGAGTCCAGCTGCTCCGTATTAGTCCCTCTGGGGCCATCTTGAATCATTGCACTTGTCACGGCCGTTAATTGAATTGGACCAAGGTGCAGCGTGGTGGGCGTACATATTCCTTTATTATTGGAAATGCCGACAAAAACAATAAACACTACAAAACAAACCGTGAAGCTAAAGGCTATGTGCCATAAACAAAGTCAACTTCCCACAAAGACAGGTGGGAAAAAGGGCTACCTAAGTATGGTTCTCAATCAGAGACAACGATAGACAGCTGTCCCTGATTGAGAACCCTACCCGGTCAAAACATAAAAATACAAATAATAGAACATAGAATACCCACCCCAACTCACACCCTGACCAATCCAAAATAGAGACATAAAAGGATCTCTAAGGTCAGGGCGTGACAGCACTGATATGATTTGTGCCGCAGAGGGACAGACTTGATTACTCCAATTTCAATGGAAATTGATGTTGAGGTGAATGTGGTTAGTTGAATGCGAAACTGAAATAAACACAGTCTAGACTTGAATTGGATCTGATTGAGAGACTTCTCCTTGAAATGATCATTACCTGAATATGATAACTCAATGTTTCTAAAGTTCGATAAACTTTGAATGTGTAACGATTCTCGTCCTCTTCGTCTGAGGAGTATGAAGGATCGGACCAATATGCAGCGTGGTAAGTGTTCGTCATATTTTAATAAAAACTGAACACTACAAAATACAAAAATAACAAAGTGAATGAAAACGAAAACCGAAACAGTCCTGAATGGTGACACAAACACAAAAACAGGAAACAACCACCCACAACCAAAATAGGGAAAACAGCCTACCTAAATATGATTCTCAATCAGAGACAACGATCGACAGCTGCCTCTGATTGAGAACCATATCAGGCCAGACATAGAAATACAACAACATAGAAAACAGAACATAGACTACCCACCCCAACTCACGCCCTGACCAACCTAACACAAAGACATAAAAAGAAACTAGGGTCAGAACGTGACAGAATGTCCGATTTTGCATATTGCATTTGATGTAATAAGCCTTCAATTATAATTGTACTGTAATTTCCCACATTCCCACCATATTCGTACATTTTCATTTCTGCTCTGACTCTCCCCTTGGTTTCCTCCCAGATCGTAAGTTCCTGATAGCCAACGCTCAGATGAAGAACTGTGGCATTATCTACTGTAACGAGGGCTTCTGCCAGATGTTTGGCTTCTCGCGGGCAGAGATCATGCAGCAGCCCTGCACCTGCCAGTTCTTGGTGGGGCCTGGCACCATGAAGACTGCCCTGACACAGCTGGCACAAGCCCTGCTAGGGTCAGAAGAGCGCAAGGTGGAGATCCTCTACTACAACAAAGAAGGTAAGGAGAAGGTGGAGGGTTAGACTGAGATTCAGAGAGAAAGAGATGGAAAGAGCAAGAGAGTCAAAGTGACAACATTACTCCCCTTCTTTATAGTGGGGAGTGCTGTAAAGGTCACATACAGAATATTTTGGTCCCTCCAAGTTTCATGGCTGTCTCCCTCTCACTTTTATGTAATGCTACTGTATGATGCAGTGTTACAGAATGTGGAGCCAGCTGCTGCAGACTCAGTGAACTCTCATCTACTAATTTATCTGTCTGGGGAGTGGACATGGTGGAGCTGTCTTGGCCTGCTTACCTCACCTGCAACATGTTTATTCATCCCCTATAACAACACAGGGCAAGACCCAGACACAGGAGGCAGATGGTTCGAGTCTCTGATATTTTTTCAACAACAAAGGGCAGGCAAGAGGCAGGTCGAGGACAGGTAAAAGTTCCGAACCAGGTCAGAGTTCCAAACGGTACAGGGAGGCAGGCAGGCTCAAGGTCAGGGCAGGTCAGGCTGAATGGTCAGGCAGGCGGGCTCAGTGTCAGGGCAGGCAAAAGGTCAAAACCAGGAGGACTAGAAAAACAGAGACAAGAAAAAGCAGGAGCACAGAAAAACACACTGGTTGACTTGACAAGACAAACTGGTACAGACAAACAGAGAACACAGGAATAAATACCCTGGGAATAATTGGGAAGACGGGTAACACCTGGAGGTGGGTGGAGACAATCACAAAGACAGGTGAAACAGATCAGGGCGTGACATCCCCACTCCCCATTCCCATCCTGTGCATAGCTGCACTAAGTAGTTTGGGGGTGCTGCAGGGGGATAAGGGCAGTGCAGATTATTTATTTTTTGCCCGTGCTACGGAAGGCTATATAGGTCCACTAATACAGGACAAGTAAAGGCCCCGTGCACTACTTTTGTGATTTTGTTTTATTTTAAAAATTAAAAATACTTGTATGCTCCTGTGTTTTGTCTCTTGTACATCAACACAGGACCCTGGGTTGGAACCAAAATAATTTTCCAATCGTTTTGTTCTGAAAAGAACCATATATACATTTTTTCTTTACACTGTTCCGACCAGCAAAATACAGTTCTGAACCAGTTCAACCCACCCAAAGTACCCGTTTATATCGTTACTTTCTGTTCCTTTTTAAACCTTTATTTATTTTCCATTTAGCTCGACATTAAATTACTTTTCCAATCATGCAGTATGGATAGAGTAACTTTGTCAGGATTTCCGCTGAAGTCGGGTCCTCTCCTTGTTCGGGCTGCGCTCGGCGGTCGGCGTCGCCGGTCTTCTAGCCATAATCGATCCACTTTTCATTTTCCATGTGTTTTGTCTTGTTTTTCCTCACACCTGGTTTCAATTCCCTCAATCACTTGTTGTGTATTTAACCCTCTGTTCCCCCCATGTCTTTGTGTGGGATTGTTTATTGTAAGTCCTTGTGCACGTGTTGATTGGTTCGCAACGGGTTTTTGTACCCAATAGCTTGTTATTTTTTATGCCGTTGGTTTTGCTATTTAACTGCTGAGGCTATTACCAAGTTCTGCTCTCCTGCGTCTGACTTCCCTGCCATCGGTTACGCACCCCTTACAAGCTTGCTATAGAGCTGGCACGCTATAGCTCAGTGAATTGTTCACATGCGTTATGGAAGACAAGTGTAGGGCGTGAGATGCAACTAAAATTTTGCGAGTGGGGATACAGCGAGAGAGGGTGGAGGAGGAGGCTTGGCTTGAAACGCTGGGGATCTTGTGATGACATGCATTATTTGAATCAGGCCCACAGAATTATACCTACAAAGGAGCGGCTTCTATGGAAGAATTTTGAATGTCTTTGAACTTTAGAGTTGGCTTAACGTTGGACCAGAGTAGCTGGCTAGCTAACAAGCGCGGCAACTGAATTAAAAACACATCTTACCTTAATAAATCCAATGTGAACTTTAGGACCCCTAACTAGCATTGAAAAAGTTAATCCATCCTTCTGTAATAAAAAATCTCTCTCCCTATCTTCTGAATTATGTTTGTAATGTCCGCAGGCTGCAGCTATGCTTCCGAGGGGCAGATAGACTACACGCACACACACTGGCAAAGATTTTCAGCTGGCAGACTTTGGAATAAGTTAATGATTGACAGAGGAAGAGCTTTGCATAGGCGCTTTGTTGCATTTTTTTATGGGACTTTTAAATAATGGTTCTGTTCCAGAACAATATAGATCACTTTCGTTCCCTGGTCTGGTTCTGATTCTGTTCCTTAAAAATGTCATTATTTTCCAGTTTGTTCGCGACCCCTACAAAGGACAGAGGGACAACCAAACAGACCTGGCTAGTGAGGCTGTAGACACAATGCCGTTACGTTGGGCATGAGAAGTGCCGTGTCGGAGAGCTTGTTGTCATGGAAATATTGTCAGTGTGCCAGCTCAAATCCACTGAATATCTATTTATTTTGTATCCCAGTAATGCATACAGTCATGAACGCAGGTGCGCACACAAGCACGAATGAATTGTAAATGGGTACAATTCATCATACACAATAAAAATGCATTATGCTGCTGTACTTGATTGATCTTAATTGATCCTAAAACTGAATGAATGTGTTTGTTTGTTAATGTGTGTGTGTGTGTGTGTGTGAGTGTAAAACAAGGACATTTCCTGGGGACATTACTCCGGGGATGTTTTGCCAGTCCCCAAAATGAAAATGTCTGTTTTAGGCTTAAGGGTTAGGTTTAGGGGTTAGGGTTACAATTAGGATTAGGGGTTAAGAGCTGGAGTTAGGGTTAGAGTTTGGTTAAGGGTTAGGTTTAGGGGTTAGGGAAAATAGGATTTTGAATGGGAATCAATTAGGCTTGGGAGGTATACCCCGTATACCAGGGTATTTGGAAATAGCTACAGGATGGTTTTTCAATACCGTCAATACCTTTGAAACTGTTTCTTTGAAGTTTTTCAATAAATTGTAATATTTGTGTCTGTTTTTTATGTAAGTACCTGCAGTCAACTTGTGCAATATGTTAGGAGAGCGTTAGGAGATAAAGCAGATCGTGTTCTTCTTTTCACCTGTCACATTATTTTACATTATGAGACTTACCGTAGTTCCCCAGAACAGTTGAGCCAGTCACATGTTTGTCTGTGTTATAGCACAATGGGAGTAAGCAGGAACAGGTGAGTCCAATACTTATGTACAGTAAATGTGATATTTCAGTTTTTTATTTTTATTAAATTTGCTACAAGTTTTTGTTCTGTCCTTCTGGGGTATTGTGTGTAGATGGGTGAGGTCAAATAAGGCTGTAACGTAACAAAATGTGGAAAAAGTGAAGGGGTCTGAATACTTTCCGAATGCACAGTATCTAAGTAAGTGCTGAATTAATAAGGTGACGGGGTCATCATATTGTGTTAGCTTTCTGCCATGTTTGAGAAGTCAAAGCACTTTGGATGAGTTATCTGTACATCTGCCATTGCTATCTTTTGATTTCCTTGCGTTTTTTCTCCTTTCTGTTCTCGGCCTGTCTCCTCCCCCATTTTCTCCGAGCAGAGCAGGCAGGTCCATTGCCCTAGCGACTCCTGACTCCACACAGACACAGCATGTACACATGCTGCTCCAGAGCCAGTACTTTTTTCCCGTCAAACAAGCATGCGTCAAACTTTGTTCAGTTGCACATTGTCTCTCATTCACATTCACTTGTAAATGTCCAAACTCACCCAAAATGTTATTTGTAAGCTTCTACCTACAGTACCAGTCAAAGGTTTGGACACACCTACTCATTCAAGGGTTTTTCCTAATTCTTTACTATTTTCTACATTGTAGAATAATAGTGAAGATGTCAAAACTATGAAATAACACACATGAAATCATGTAATAACCAAAAAAGTGTTAAACAAAACAAAATATATTTTATATTTGAGATTCTTCAAAGAAGCCACCCTTTGCCTTGATGACAACTTTGCACACTCTTGGCATTCTCTCAACCAGCTTCATGAGGTAGTCACCTGGAATGCCTTTCAATTAACAGGTGTGCCTTGTTAAAAGTTCATTTGTGGAATTTCTTTACTTCTTAATGCGTTTGAGCCAATCAGTTGTGTTGTGACAAGGTAGGGGAAGTATACAAAATATAGCCCTATTTGGTAAAATACCAAGTCCATATTATGGAAAGAACACCTCAAATAAGCAAAGAGAAACGACAGTCCATCATTACTTTAAGACATGAAGGTCAGTCAATGAGGAAAATTTCAACGTTTCTTCAAGTGCAGTCGCAAAAACCATGAAGTGCTATGATGAACCTGGCTCTCATGAGGACCGCCACAGGAAAGGACGAGCTAGAGTTACCTCTGCTGCAGAGGTCAATGCGGAACATTTCAAGAACTTGTAGTAGGGAGTTGTAGTTTCGAACAAGCCAATATTCTACATAGTTTAGTGCATAAAACATGGTAATTAACTACACTGACTATAATCCATTGCACATCTACTTGTTCGGTCTGTGTTTCATTTACGCCTACTACAGAAGAGACAGAAGAATGCACCTCAAATGCCCTAATCGCTCAGTACTACGATTGATATGCCACTCTATTCCCCTCTCTTCTGTAGTTCTCTTGCTTTCTTTCTTCCTCTTTCTCTAGCTCTCCTTCTCTCCCACTCTCCCTCCCCTCTTCCTACAGTCTGTCTACATTTTGATTGGTCTTATTCTCTATCTCCCTCTATATCTCATTTGCTGCCTCCCCCCTCTATCTGTTTCTCCTATGCCAGGACATGTTGACAGCCCCCACCCCGGCTTCACTTAAACAGAAAGGAGGGTCTCATAAATGCCCTGGGAAAACATCCAGTCATGGAAAGAAACTACAAGACTGTACTGCTGTTTGAAAGGCCTCTCCACATAAAAGTGAAATGAGATGGCAGTAACAGCCCACCAACCATGAAACCTGAGACTCTTGAGTCTAAATGTGTTCAGTGTTAAAGAGAGCACAGTCAGATAAGATGAAACAATATTTATAGTTACTTTAGCTGTCCTGAAGTCTACTTAGTTACCTTTGAGCCCAGGTTAGGATGGCCATTAGCAGCTTTATAATGTTATGTCTCTCCTCCCTGCAGGGACCTGCAGGCCCTGTCTGATTGATGTTGTTCCTGTGAAGAAAGCGGAGGGACAGGTCATCATGTTCATCCTCAACTTCCAGGAGATCATTGACCCCTCCCTCAAGAAACCAGGTCTGAGACAGAGGGTGGCCCAGGGCTGGGTATGGGCAGGTCAGTGTGGAAGTGTGTGTGTGTGTGTGTGTGTGTGTGATACTGTCTGTCTGTCTGCATCAACCTGTTTATTCCATGTTGAATGTAGCTGTGTTATAACATACAGAATGTGACTACATCCTGGTACTGTAGGTGTATTTATGTAAAGTTGATGTATAAGCCCTCTGTGGTTTCTCAGGGCAGAGTCGCAGGCTGAAATTGAGACTGCCATTGGTACGTGCAATGCGTCGGTCTTCCCTCGCCAAAGACCAGTTTGAGGGGGTGGTGGTGGACTACCTACAGGTAAGGTGCCCAGAGACTCCCATACACACATAGGCCTATACACACAGTACTCTTCTAAATGTGACCTTACATATAATATATCTTGATTATCTCAGTTCCTGTATCTTTTATGTTTTGTAATGAATATAGCTTCAGTCACATACATTTAGCAGTACCGTAAGTAGAAATCTAGTACAATATTTAACCTATGATTGTCCTCTTCCTCCTTCCCTAATTCAGCCCAACAGTGAAGAGATCCCACTGAAAGAGTTATGTATCCCGTCCAAGGAGAGCTGCATGCAGTCTGAGACAGAGGCGCTGATAGAGCAGGACCATGAGTCCTCCCAGCCTGCAAGCCACTACTCCCCCAAACTGCTGTCCCTATTGTCGGAGCGGCTGGAACCCAGTGTGCCCTTCCTCCCCAGCAGCCCCTTCTCCAGTGCAGCCTTTCCCAGGACGGTCCTGCCCCGGAGCCGCTCCAGAGAGACTGTCGGCAGCCTCCGCAGAGCTTCCTCCCTGGATGACCTCGACAGCATGAGGGCCGAGTCGGGCCGACCAGGAGACCCACGCTCCATCAGCAGTGAGTTTGTGTGTGTGTGTACCCAGTCAAAAGTGTAGTCTGTTGCCATTTTTGTACCCCCTCTGACAGGAAGAAATGTGGCTGTCTCCTCTTACAGTTCCATCTGAATCAAAACAAACCAAGCCAAAGCTACCTGGGCCTGTTGGAGGTATTCTGTTCTCTAGAAAATGTGAATCCTCACTCCCATTACTCAAGCACTGAGCATGTGCATGCAGCAGGGTCACTAATCAATGCCTCTAACCTATAGTGTGTGTGTGTGTGTGTGTGTGTGTGTGTGTGTGTGTGTGTGTGTGTGTGTGTGTGTGTGTGTGTGTGTGTGTGTGTGTGTGTGTGTGTGTGTGTGTGTGTGTGTGTGTGTGTGTGTGTGTGTGTGTGTGTGTGTGTGTGTGTGTGTGTGTGTGCGCCTTCACTCATCACACACCTAATACTATGGGCTATGGATGGAGTGTAGGGCTGTGGACTTCCCATCTACCCCAGGGAAATAATGTAGAGGAATACATACATCCCCGCAATGCATTAACACACTCCCTCTCATTTCATTACTCTATCAATTCAATTTAATTGGCTTTATTGACATGAGAAACATATGTTTAAATTGCCAAAACAAGTGAAATAGATAATACACTTTCTCTGTATCTTTCTCACTCAGATGCTTTGCTCAGTATAAACCAAGATGTTTCTCACCTAGAGGAATGGAAATTGCATAATAACACATTATATTTTTAGTTCTGAATGTGTTACTTGCAGTTTAAATAAAGGATTTGAATGATAATATAATATGTAAACTAGTCGTTGAAAGTAGATAGAGACACAGTAATGAGAGATGAGTGTTGTTGTGTGCAGACCTGAAGGCCGGTACTCTGAGCTCCACCTCAGACTCGGACCTGATGCGACGCAGGACCAGCACTCGCAGGACCAGCACTCGTAACCCCCTCACACTCAGTTTCGCCTCCGACCTCTTGCGACCACCCTCGCCCACTGAGATCGAGATCATCGCTCCCAGCAAAGTAAAGGACCGTCACCGAGACGTCACAGAGAAGGTCACACATGTCACACAGGTGAGACACAAGGTCCTCACTAGCACTCATATCACACAACCACAACCATGTGATTGCCTGACTCAACCTGTATTCTGCTTATATATTCAGGGATTTTTAAAGTGAGCTTTTTCAGAACGGCATGTGCGATATTGTGTACACAGGATGTTGTGTAAAAGGAACGTTGGGTTATTGAGAAGTGGTGGATTACATCTCTTCGGTCTGACTTCCTGTGTTGCAAGCTTTCTGCTGAAGTAACAGCTGCATGTCACTCAAGAGTTTCCACATGCATCCACACACACACATACACACACAAACACACAAACAGGAAGGATATATATAATATTAACGTTTTTTTCAGTCACTTTGGTGCTATTTTCAAAAGTATGTGGTGAATTTTCTTAATACAAAACTCCAAACTGGTAACACTTGTAACACGGCAAGTCTCATAAAACATTTTATTGTGCATTTATTTAGTTTGAATGCATCTTTCACCACCCAACCATTCATCCAAAATATAAATGTACTGTGAAATAACATGTGAACATTTATTTAATCATCAAAACACAACATATTAATATCTTCTCAATGTAGTTATTTTAACAGCTAGTTAATCCAATAGATACGTGTTTCAAAATGCCCTTTGAATATAATATGCCACAGTACTGTTTTCACATTAGACAATACACTTGCACTATCTATTGAAATTGACTGAACATCAAACCTTACACAATTGATGAAAAAAATGTCTGTATTTTTCAGATATAATTCCAACATAGGTGTACTGTAATCAAATGAAAGAAACATAACATTTAGCAAGCATTAGTTTGCATCAAGTCTGTCTTGAGCATTTGGCCATTGGTTCTCATCGACATCGCAGTAAATGTCCTCATTGTTCATGCACCTGGGGATAAACCTTTTGGCATGGAGAATCCAAGCCTGACAAAGCCTGGATTGATGTCATTACATGACTCATTCATGGCCTGAAGGAGGGTGGTACGCTCATGGGGATGACAATCATATATCTTCCACCTGTACTGTAATATGTATTGTATTTTACAGTATTGTATTGTACTTATGAATTGTAGTGGTCCTGTATGTGGCTCAGTTCATAAGAGCATGGCACTAGCAAGACCAGAGTTGTGGGTTCGATTTCCACTGGGGTTACTTACGGAAATATAAAGATTCACTGTTGCCACTTAGGATAAAAGCATCTGCTACGTAAATGGCATATATCGCAGTATTACACTACTGTACTGGCCAGATCACCATGTGCAGTGCCAAGTGTCGGCTGGAGTGGTGTAAAGCTTGCCGCCATTGGACTCTGGAGCAGTGGAAACGCATTCTCTGGAGTGATGCATCACACTTCACTATCAGTCAGACGGACAAATCTGGATTTGGTGGATGCCAGGAGAACGCTACCTGCACCAATGCAACCCCATCAAATACCTTTGGGATGAATTGGAACGGTGACTGCGAGCCAGGCCTAATAGCCCAACATCAGTGCCCGACCTCCCTATTGCTCTTGTGGCTGAATGAAAGTAAGTCCCCGCAGCAATGTTCAAACATCTAGTGGAAAGCCTTCCCAGAATAGTCGAGGCAGTTTAGGCAGCAAAGGGGGGACCAACTCCATATTAATGCCCATGATTTTGGAATGAGATGTTCGACGAGCAGGTGTCCACATACTTTTGTCATGCAGTGTGTAAGAGGATATTATCTCCTGTATGAACATTTTGTTGGCTACATGTATGGAGATGTTATTTAGCATCACTACTGTACTATATGCTATTGTCTCTCTGCATGTATATGAAAGAGGGAGAATGGGGAAAAGACAGTTTGTATGTGTGAAAGAAAGATCCCACCTTCCATAGTGTGACATCTGTGCCAGCAGAATAACTTCTCACACCCACATGTCATCACACTAAGTTTGAGTACATTGTCATAACCTGTAATGCCATGGAAACACTAACGCAGTGAGATGGCCCCACAACACCACTGCGTAGCACACTGACCCACATGTCTGTGGTGGGACAGTCAGAGTGGCCACCAGCCAGATGAACCCACACGCTAACCCTGGCTGCTAGATGTGTGTGTGTCAAGTGAACATACATGTCTTATGACAGTACATTTGAGTGTTATAACAGGGGTTTATGTCATCAGAATTTAGTTGATTGATTGTGAATGGGCAGTTTGACTTGCTGCTAATGTTAGCATTTCTCTGAGTGAGGGGTGAGCTCTTTAGGTTGCCGTGTCAATGCCCCCTGTCTTGCTCGCTGGGTGCACATGGGAGGCAATTTGGCGTGCCTCTATTTCCTACCAATGGAAAAATCGATCGGGCCAATAGATGCCCCCCTCTCCACTTCCTCCAAACCTGCTCCTGGTAGAGTCCTCAGCTGCTGATCACTATAAATACCACACACATGTACTCTCACATGATGTGAGCTGTGGTGTTTGTTTTTTAATCACCCCTCACCAACAAGTTCACACATCTAGAAGATAATTAGCCTGGAGAAATCATCATGTTTGGCATGACATGGAGTGGCAAGGAGTGAAATGTAGGCACAAACAGACTGGATTTCTCCAGGCTAACTATGTTGCCTTCCCAGGGTTGGGGTCAAATCCATTTCAATTACAGTCAATTCAGAAAGTAAACCACGTTTCAATTCCAAATTGTCCTCATTGAAAAGCATTGAAGAGAATTGAAATTTCAGTGAATTCCTGAATTGACTGGAATTGGAAATGGAATTTACCCCAACCTTGTACCTTTCCAACTGATATTTGACGATATCAACAATTTCTTTCTAAAAAGTAAGTGTTTTAGAGATAATGTACACGAAACAAAAATATAAACGCAACATGTAAAGTGTCGGTCCCATATTTCATGAGCTGAAATAATAGTAATAATAATAAAAGATCCCAGAAATGTTCCATACCCACAAAAAGCTTATTTCTCTAAAATGTTGTGCACAAATTTGTTTACATCCCTGATAGTGAGCATTTCTCCTGTTCAAATATGACCCATCTACCTGACAGGTGTGGCATATCAAGAAGCTTGTGCTGGGAACAATATT
This sequence comes from Salvelinus fontinalis, assembly GCF_029448725.1. Taxonomy (NCBI): domain Eukaryota; kingdom Metazoa; phylum Chordata; class Actinopteri; order Salmoniformes; family Salmonidae; genus Salvelinus; species Salvelinus fontinalis. Next base: position 24,816,147 of record NC_074698.1, read on the forward strand.
GACAAATACGCTGATTCGGTGAGCGAGTTCATTAGAAAGTGTATTGACGATGTCGTACCCACAGCAACGATTAAAACATTCCCAAACCAGAAACCGTGGATTGACGGCAGCATTCGCGTGAAACTGAAAGCGCGAACCACTGCTTTTAACCAGGGCAAGGTGACCGGAAACATGACCGAATACAAACAGTGTAGCTATTCTCTCCGCAAGGCAATCAAACAAGCTAAGTCCCAGTATAGAGACAAAATAGAGTCGCAATTCAACAGCTCAGACACAAGAGGTATGTGGCAGGGTCTACAGTCAATCACGGATTACAAAAAGAAAACCAGGCCCGTCGCGGACCAGGATGTCTTGCTCCCAGACAGCCTAAATAACTTTTTTGCTCGCTTTGAGGACAATACAGTGCCACTGACACGGCCCGCTACCAAAACCTGCGGGCTCTCCTTCACTGCAGCCGAGGTGAGTAAAACAGTTAAACGTGTTAACCCTCGCAAGGCTGCAGGCCCAGACGGCATTCCCAGCCGCGTCCTCAGAGCATGCGCAGACCAGCTGGCTGGTGTGTTTAAGGACATATTCAATCAATCCTTATCCCAGTCTGCTGTTCCCACCTGCTTCAAGAGGGCCACCATTGTTCCTGTTCCCAAGAAAGCTAAGGTAACTGAGCTAAACGACTACCGCCCCGTAGCACTCACTTCCGTCATCATAAAGTGCTTTGAGAGACTAGTCAAGGACCATATCACCTCCACCCTACCTGACACCCTAGACCCACTCCAATTTGCTTACCGACCCAATAGGTCCACAGACGACACAATCGCAACCACACTGCACACTGCCCTAACCCATCTGGACAAGAGGAATATCTATGTGAGAATGCTGTTCATCGACTACAGCTCAGCATTTAACACCATAGTACCCTCCAAACTCGTCATCAAGCTCGAGACACTGGGTCTCGACCCCGCCATGTGCAACTGAGTCCTGGACTTCCTGACGGGCCGCCCCCAGGTAGTGAGGGTAGGTAACAACATCTCCACCCCGCTGATCCTCAACACTGGGGCCCCACAAGGGTGCGTTCTGAGCCCTCTCCTGTACTCCCTGTTCACCCACGACTGCGTGGCCATGCACGCCTCCAACTCAATCATCTAGTTTGCGGATGACACTACAGTGGTAGGCTTGATTACCAACAACGACGAGACGGCCTACAGGGAGGAGGTGAGGGCCCTCGGAGTGTGGTGTCAGGAAAATAACCTCACACTCAACGTCAACAAAACAAAGGAGACGATTGTGAACTTCAGGAAACAGCAGAGGGAGCACCCCCCTATCCACATCGACGGAACAGTAGTGGAGAAGGTGGAAAGTTTTAAGTTCCTCGGTGTACACATCACGGACAAACTGAATTTGTCCACCCACACAGACAGCGTTGTGAAGAAGGCGCAGCAGCGCCTCTTCAACCTCAGGAGGCTGAAGAAATTCGGCTTGTCACCAAAAGCACTCACAAACTTCTACAGATGCACAATCGAGAGCATCCTGTCGGGCTGTATCACCCGCTGGTACGGCAACTGCTCCGCCCACAACCGTAAGGCTCTCCAGAGGGTATTAAGGTCTGCACAACGCATCACCGGGGGCAAACTACCTGCCCTCCAGGACACCTACACCACCCGATGTCACAGGAAGGCCATAAAGATCATCAAGGACAACAACCACCCAAGCCACTGCCTGTTCACCCCGCTATCATCCAGAAGGCGAGGTCAGTACAGGTGCATCAAAGCAGGGACCGAGAGACTGAAAAACAGCTTCTGTCTCAAGGCCATCAGACTGTTAAACAAACACCACTAACATTTAGCAGCCGCTGCCAACATACTGACTCAACTCCAGCCACTTTAATAATGGGAATTGATGGAAATTACGTAAAAATGTATCACTAGCCACTTTAAACAATGCCACTTAATATAATGTTTACATACCCTACATTACTCATCTCATATGTATATGTATATACTGTACTCTATATCATCTACTGCATCTTGCCATCTTTATGTAATACATGTATCACTAGCCACTTTAAACTATGCCACTTTATGTTTACATACCCTACATTACTCACCTCATATGTATATACTGTACTCTATACCATCTACTGCATCTTGCCTATGCCGTTCTGTACCATCATTCATTCATATATCTTTATGTACATATTCTTTATCCCTTTACACTTGTGTGTATAAGGTAGTAGTTGTGGAATTGTTAGGTTAGATTACTTGTTGGTTATTACTGCATTGTCGGAACTAGAAGCACAAGCATTTCGCTACACTCGCATTAACATCTGCAAACCATGTGTATGTGACAAATCAAATTTGATTTGATTTGACTGTATATATATAAATATATTATATATATATATATATATATATATATATATATATATATATATATATATCATCATATCAAAGCACGATATACAGTATGGGGCTTGAGCCCTATTGTTAAGACGTGCAGTTCATACTCAATCCCTCTACTTCCCGTTCCCACGATTATTTCCCACTTTCATCCGTGACTGTGTATGTGAGTATTTCAGCTGTTCTGCTATCATGTGTCTGTGTGTGTTGCTGGCAGGGGTGGAAGGGGTCAAGGTGGGTTGTTATTATACATGTTGCTCTTGTAGGGTGGTGGCAGTCATGCAAATAACTGCCGGTCTCACAGTAATTGACCGTTAATTAACATAAATATGTTTAGGATCTCCTGGCTTCCATGCATACTGTAGCCTACAAGCCACTGATGCAGACCTTTGGAACATCTACATTTTAAAAAGTCTAATAAATCCATGTAATATAGCCTACACCATCACAATAAGTCCATTATTTATTTCAGACAAGTCTAAAGAAACATGATATGAAGAAAATGTGGTCTATTTCAGAACAGGGTAGCATACTCTGAGTGTTAGGACCTGATCTGGCTATGCCATATGGCTGTAGGCTGCACTAGTTAGCAGATGAGATTTGCTTAAAATTCTGTGGCATTATATTTTATTATTTTATAGTATGAAGAATACAATTGAACATAGCTTAATAAAATGGAAAGGATATTTTCTCTAAACTATTTGAGGGAGTGCACACACACATGTGGCTATTCTGTGTTGAGCGGTTAACAAAGAATTTGGTCCTCCTGTATGCTTAATTTAGAGTTATTAATGCAACTTTAGTGGTGATACAAATGTTGGGCAAATGTTTTGATTTTTAATACATTCTCAGGCTGCATGATGGGACTCAAATTATGATTTGAAAAAAGTCACATGAAAGGCATGAGCTCTGATTTGTTTCTTGTGCAGGCTACACACTTGTCACAATTTGACAAGCACTTGATAATATTCTAACCAGGCCTCGGATTTCCCGGCGGCATCCCACTTGTATGGCAGTAATGCCCCCTAAAAAATCCATGCCTTTTGAAGGCCAAAGTGGCCGTTGTGCCCTTAGGCTGAATATAATAATTATAATTCCTGGCTGCCGTGCTCCGAAACACCTCTCACTCACATGGCTCTCTCGAATATTTCAATGATTATTTGCCAATGCTTGTCATGTGATTGGGTCCTTCTCACAGGCATTTAATCTAAGAAGGAGGCTACAAGTGAAGACACATTGGGGACGCAACTGTGCGAATTTCCGAAGCGCATATTGAAGATGTTAGAACAGTCCATGTTTTCGTCAGCCAAGAAGATGAGTAGGCCTAACAAACAGCAAAATCACTAGCCTATGTTAATCTACTATCCCCCATAGTACAAAAGTTGACCTATTCTATTGGTCAACTTGTCCTTCTGTGCAATAAATAAATAATACGAACATACTCTGGGAAAGTTGTGAGATGCGATAGATCCCAAACTAATACAACTCGCATTGGAAAGCAATGAGGTTGACGCAACAGATCATAACATTTACCTTAAAATGTTCATAAACTATTATGCTATTTCTTCACATTATAAGCGCAGAAATGAGCACACGGCAGTAGGCTATAAGTGTAAATGTTCCAAAATGCAATCAATTAGCGGGAAAACAGTGTTATCGAAAATAACGGAAATGCAATTATGCATGTTAAGATTATCTTCCCCAAACTTGAAACTCATGCTCCGCCTATGTATGTCAGTTAGGCTCTAATCAAATCAAATCAAATTTTATTTGTCACATGCGCCGAATACAACAGTTGTAGTAGACCTTACAGGAAAATGCTTACTTAAAACAATGCTGTTTTAAAGAAGATTTTTTGGGGGAAATATAACAAATAATTAAGGAGCAACAATAAAATAACAGTAGCAAGGCTATATACAGGGGGTTCTGGTACAGAGTCAATGTGCGGGGGCAACGGTTAGTCGAGGTAATTGAGGTAATATGTACATGTAGGTAGAAATAAAGTGACTAAGCATGGATAATAAACAGAGTAGCAGCAGTGTAAAAATGGGGGGTGGGGTGGGGACAATGCAAATAGTCTGGGTAACCATTTGATTAACTGTTCAGGAGTCTTATGGCTTGGGGGTAGAAGCTGTTAAGAAGCCTTTTTGACCTATACTTGGAGCTCCGGTACCGCTTGTTGTGTGGTAGCAGAGAGAACAGTCTATGACTAGGGTGGCTGCAGTCCTTTACAATTTTTTGGCCTTCCTCTGAGAACAGCTGGTATAGAGGTAATGGATGGCAGGAAGCTTGGCCCCGGTGATGTACTGGGCTGTACGCACTACCCTCTGTAGTGCCTTGCGTTCGGAGGCCGAGCAGTTACCATACCAGTGCTCGGTCCTCCGTTTTTTTGTAGTCCACAATCATCTCCTTTGTCTTGATCACATTGAGGGAGAGGTTGTTATCCTGGCACCACACTGCCAGGACTCAGACCTCCTCCCTATAGGCTGTCTCATCGTTGTCAGTGATCAGGCCTACCATTGTGTCGTCAGCAAACTTAATGATGGTGTAGGAGTCGTGCTTGGCCATGCAGTCATGGGTGAACAGGGAGTACAGGAGGGGGACTGAGCATGCACATCTGAGGGTGATGTGTTGTTACCTACCTTTACCACCTGGGGGCTACCCGTCAGGAAGTCCAGGATCCAGTTGCAGATGTAGGTGTTTAGTCCCAGGGTCCTTAGCTTAGTGATGAGCTTTGAGGGCACTATCGTGTTGAACGCTGAGCTGTAGTCAATGATAAGCATTCTCACGTAGGTGTTCCTTTTGTCCAGGTGGTGCTGGAAAGGGCAGTGTGGAGTACAGTAGAGATTGCATCATCTGTGGATCTGTTGGGGCGGTATGCAAATTGGAGTGTGTCTAGGGTTTCTGGGATAACGGTGTCGATGTGAGCCATGACCAGCCTTTCAAAGCACTTCATGGCTACGGCGTGAGGGCTACGGATCGGTAGTCATTTAGGCAGGTTACCTTGGTGTTCTTGGGTACAGGGACTATGGTGGTCTGCTTGAAACATGTTGGTATTACAGACTCGGTCAGGGACAGGTTGAAAATGTCAGTGAAGACACGTGCCAGTTGGTCAGCGCATGCTCGGAGTACACGTCCTGGTAATCCATCTGGCCCTGTGGCCTTGTGAATGTTGACATGTTTAAAGGTCTTACTCACATCGGCTACGTAGAGCGTGATCACACAGTCGTCCAGAACAGCTGATGCTTTCATGCATACTTCAGTGTTGCTTGCCTCGATGCGAGCATGGAAGTTATTTAGCTTGTCTGGTAGGCTTGTGTCACTGGGCTCGCGGCCGTGCTTCCCTTTGTAGTCTGTAATAGTTTGCAAGCCCTGCCACATCCGACGAGCATAGGAGCCGGTATAGTATGATTCAATCTTAGTCCTGTATTGACGCTTTGCCTGTTTGATGGTTCATCGGAGGGCATAGAGGAATTTCTTATTAGCATCTGCGTCCTCTGACCACTTCCGTATTGAGTGAGTCACTGGTACTTCCTGCTTTATTTTTGCTTGTAAGCAGGAATCAGGAGGATAGAGTTATGGTCAGATTTGCCAAATGGAGGGCGAGGGAGAGCTTTGTATTCATCTCTGTGTGTGGAGTAAAGGTGGTCGAGAGTTTTTTTCCCCTCTGGTTGCACATTTAACATGCTGGTAGAAATTAGGTAAAATGGATTTAAGTTTCCCTACATTAAAGTCCCCGGCCACTGGGAGCACCGCTTCTGGATGAGCATTTTCCTGTTTGCTTATGGCCTTATACAGCTCGTTGAGTGCCGTCTTAGTGTCAGCATCGGTTTGTGGTGGTATATAGACAGCTATGAAAAATATAGATGAAAACTCTCTTCGTACAATGGTATGGTCTACAGCTTATCATGAGACACTCTACCTCAGCCGAGCAAAACCTTGAGACTTCCTTAATATTCGATTTTGTGCACCAGCTGTTATTTACAAATAGACTGTGACCGCCACTTCTCTTACCAGAGGCAGGTGTTCTATCTTGCTGATGGACCAAAAACCCACCCAGCTCTATGTTATCCATGTCGTCTTTCAGCCACGACTCGGTGAAACATAAGATATTACAGTTTTTTATGTCCCGTTGGTAGGATATCCTTGATTGGAGGTCATCCATTTTGTTATCCAATGATTTCACGCTTTAACCCAGAAGCCAGCCACACCAATGTGTCAGAGGACACCTGGCGACCGTGGATGCGCCTGGCCCGCCACAGGAGTTGCTAGAGCACGATGGGACAAGGAAATCTCGGCCTGCCAAACCCTCTCCTAACCCGGACAACGCTGGGCTAATTGTGCGCCGCATCATGGGTCTTTCAGTCACGGCCAGCTGTGATACAGCCTGGGATCAAACCTGGGTCTGTAGTGATGCCTCAAGCACTGTAATGCAGTGCCTTAGACCGCTGCGCCACTCGGGAGGACACCACAAATTGATTTTAACAAGCAATTGGTCCCCCCAAAAATGCGGCCCACTGTAGAATTTCAAAATCCGGATTTGGCCCTCGAGCCAAAAAGTTTGCCAACCCCTGCTCTACATGGTTATAAAGTGGATTAATGTGCTTAATTTTAAGAAGTTATTTGGCCACTTTAGTTGTGATACAAACCTTAACAAAACACATAGGCCTTTGGGCCAGGCTACATGAGGTGTGCGACTATGATTTTAAAAAATCGCGAAAAAAGGCATGAACTGTTTCTTGCCTTACAAGCTGGGCATCATTCACAAGTGATAATATATAATTCAGAAGTGATAGGCTAATATTGTCGCCATCAGACTATTCTTGATTTAATCTTGTCTTTACATGTACTAAATAGCATATGTGTGAAATTTGTTTTGATTTAGAATGGACCATCATCATGCAAATGTCTCAGAACAGGGGCAGGGGGAAAAATACATGTAATCTATGCATTTAAATTGTATCAGACGAAGAGGAGGAGTAGGGATTGGACCAAAGCGCAGCGTGATAGTTTGACATAATAACATTTATTAAAGAAAAGACGAAACACGAAAATTCTTCAACAAACTACAAAATAACAAAACGACGTAGACGAAACCTGAACATGGAACTTACATAAATACACGAAGAACTCACGAACAGGAACAGACTACATCAAACGAACGAACAAACCGAAACAGTCCCGTGTGGTGCAACAATACACAGACACAGAAGACAACCACCCACAAACAAACAGTGTGAACAGCCTACCTTTATATGGTTCTCAATCAGAGGAAAACGTCAAACACCTGTCCCTGATTGAGAACCATATAAGGCTAATTACAAACAACCTAAACATAGAAACACAAAACATAGAATGCCCACCCCAACTCACGTCCTGACCAACTAAACACGTACAAAAATAACAGAAAACAGGTCAGGAACGTGACATAAATAGAGAATGGAAAACGCTTTTCCCGTGGTTCCTTTTCATGCCAGCCAGGTCGACTATACTCCTGTTGTAAAGCGAAGCAGTGTGCTTAATATTAGGAAAGTTGATAAATAAATATAGTAGGCCTAGCCTATAGAAAGCTGATGGGAGCCTCCTCTTTTTAATAGAGGCCATCAAAACTCTGTTTTCTCACGCAATTGCATAGCCTATAGAAATGTTGCTCAACATGAGCTCATGGGCTCTCATAAAGTGTTTTATTTTATTTTTTGATAACATTTGCATTGATGTCAGAGTGATTAGAGGGACAATAGAGTGCTCAGTACCAGGCAGTTAACAAGTTTGGTAGGCTGCTAATGACCATCAGCATCAGAGCTTGGAGAAGCCTAGTTACCGTGACTACAGTCACATGGAATTTGACTGCGGTCATATGACTCATGACTGCCGGTGTGACGGTAATACGGTCACCGTAACAGCCCTATGCTCTGGTGATGCTGGAAGGGGAGGCGTTGGGAGGCAGGGGGGTATCGAGCGGCCCTCTGGTGATGCTGGAAGGGGAGGCGTTGGGAGGCAGGGGGGTATCGAGTGGCCCTCTGGCGATGCTGGAAGGGGAGGCATTGGGAGGCAGGTGGGTATCGAGTGGCCCTCTGGCGATGCTGGAAGAGGAGGCGTTGGGAGGCAGGGGGGTATCGAGTGGCCCTCTGGTGATGCTGGAAGGGGAGGCGTTGGGAGGCAGGGGGGTATCGAGCGGCCCTAGGCGATGCTGGAAGGGGAGGCGTTAGGAGGCAGGGGGGTATCGAGCAGCCCTCTGGTGATGCTGGAAGGGGAGGCGTTGGGAGGCACGGGGTATCGAGTGGCCCTCTGGTGATGCTGGAAGGGGAGGCGTTGGGAGGCACGGGGTATCGAGCAGCCCTCTGGTGATGCTGGAAGGGGAGGCGTTGGGAGGCACGGGGTATCGAGTGGCCCTCTGGTGATGCTGGAAGGGGAGGCGTTGGGAGGCAGGGGGGTATCGAGCGGCCCTCTGCGCGGCCTGACACTGACGATGACCTTGGCCTCTGGTACTAATGGAAGTAGAGGGCAGCAGAGGTCTCTCTCTCTCATCTGTCTCTTTTTGTCTGTCCGTCTGTCCGTCCGCCCGCCCTCCCTCCACTATCTCCTTTATGTTTGTTGGTGTCTACAAGGTGTCAGTCATTATCTTCCATCTTCTCTCCTCTATCTCTCTGGTTCTCCCCTTCCCTTTCTCCTTTTCTCCACCTCCAGTCCATTCTCTCTACATGTTTTTCTTACCGTATCCCTGTATCGTTTGAAGAGCTACAATGTTCTGAACAAGGAAAATCTCCACCATGACATAATGGTCCGTTTTTAGGTCAAACAGATCGTTATCACTGCAAGAGCACATTACGGTGGCTAACTACTAAACAACTATCCATTTGTCAAAATAAATGGTCTGAAAAAGCAGTCAACATGGCAGTTACCTTATCTATTATGAGTACAGAATGCATGTAGGATTTTGCCTGGGTTATGTCTCGTTACGCAACTGAGCTTCTTGGTAATCCCCTCTTTTATAATTGAATTTCGATTTGCGCCTTACAAAAAGAGGGAAATAATCCCTGTCATTGATCTTTGCTGGTATTGATTAGTCTGCGTAAGATTAAGCACATTATGTGATTGACTGTACAATCAGTGGTCCGTAGAAGAGGGACAGATGGTGAATGACAGTCAGTGAGAGAGACAGACCCTACATCTCCCCCTACTGCGCCCCCTGTCTCTGACTAAGTCTGTAGGGTAGAACAATTCTTACTAAAATAACTCCAGACAACAGGAGGTTGGGGGCACCTTCATTGGGGAGGATGGGCTCGTGCTAATGGCTGGAGTGGGATTGATGGAATGGTATCAAATACATCAAACACATGGTTGAATACCATTCCATTCACTCCGTTCCAGCCATTGTTATGAGCCGTCCTCCCCTCAGCAGCCTCCACTGCTCCAGACGTTCCCTACGGATATTGTTTATGTTTTTCTAAATGAAAACATGCTTCATGATTCTGCGTATACTGTATTTGTTTGTGTTAGCTATAGGTTTGTGTGCATGTGTGTCTCAGTTTGTGTGTGTGTCTCAGTTTGTGTTTGAGTGTACTGTATGTATGTGTTTGTATGTGACCGTGAGTGTGTGTGTGAGTCTGTGTGTGAGTCTGTGTGAGTCTGTGTGTGTGTGTGTGTGTGTGTGTGTGTGTGTGTGTGTGTGTGTGTGTGTGTGTGTGTGTGTGTGTGTGTGTGTGTGTGTGTGTGTGTGTGTGTGTGTGTGTGTGTGTGTGTGGGTGGGTGTGTGTGTGTGTGTGTGTTGTGCATACTGTATTAGCAGCAGTGTTGCCGCGGGGCTCCAGCTGTGAGGGCTGGGGTGCAGAGGGAGAGGGAGAGGGAGGGCGGTGTTTACAAACGTTCCCCTCTCTCAGTTTTCTCCCGCCCTCTCTTCCAGCCACACTCCTCAACATGAGCCTGAAACAGAAACTCCAACCTGTGAGTACTCCAACTCTACTCTCTCACTCCCTATTCTCTTCTTTCTTTCTCTTCCTGTCTCACTCCTGTCCTTGTCTGCCTCTCCTCTTACCCTCATGGTCATCTGGTGGTTCGTAGCAGGCTACCTAGCTCCATCCTCCGTATTGACAGTGAGGCAGGGACTGTGATGGATGTTGTTAGTGCTGATGTCATCTTGTTGTCGTCATAATTTGTCTTGTGTCACTTGTCGCCTACTTTTTTTTCATAGGTGATAATTATGTTGATGTTTTGTGGGCTCCAGGGTACTTGTTGGTCTCTGGAATTTGGAATGTTCATTTGATTAGCATGAATCAAATTTCATTTTGTTCTGAAAATGATTATTCTAATTTCAAGAGAACAGTTCACAGTACCTTAGAGGTGTTTTGTTTTGGTGTTTGAAACAAAACTAGTGTCACATGTTTTTAATTTCAGACTGCATTGTTACTGAAGTATTAACATAGTTAGGTGTTCTTTATGCAAATAGCTAGTGTTTGTTTTTAATCTTTACAAAGGTATTTGTTATATTCTATGTCAGATGTCATTGTATTTTCCAATAAGGACTGTTAACTGTTATAAGCCCTGAGTGGTTTGGGTAAAACATTGTGGTGCAGACGGCATGGATCTTATTCAGGCTGTCATTATGAAACAGGACTAGAAATTATGTCAATAATCTGAAATTACCCAGATGAGTGAATCTGGGCAACACACACACACACACACACACACACACACACACACACACACACACACACACACACACACACACACACACACACACACACACACACACACACACACACACACACACGCACACACGCACACACACACACACACACACTGCCCATCCCTCAGTTTGCTCCCACAGGTTCATCATGTTAGATGTTAAATTCAGTCCTCAGGGGGAGAATCCTGATCGTTGGTACGAGAGCGCATCTGTCAGAGAAAGAGCACAGTGACACGTGGAATCACAACCCTCATTTAGCCACAAACATTGATAGCAATAAGGCCTAAGGTCCTGAGCCCTATGTAGCCCCCAGCAGTCAGGTCTCCTTTCATACGGTATGTAGCAAACAGTACTGCAGGTGTAGAGTCTTCATTTGATCACCCTGTTGCAGGAGAACTTTCCTGCAATGCAGAAAATGTAAAACGTGTTGTGTATTTGAGGTTTAAAAAGGCTTCTGACGTTTATAATTTCCACTTTGAAATGCCATTAATTATAATCCACATAATAATTCACATTTCCTGTTGCTGCGTTATTTTCCTGCTGTATCGAACTGGCTAAAATTAAGATCCTACATCTGTACAGTACTTTAAATGCTCTGCTATGAGAGGTTCTGCAGTGCATTTTGACATCCTCAGTCTTCAGTCAATCGTTTCAGTTTGTTGTTTCAAATTGTTTATTCAGGGTAAGAAATGCATTAACTGATCTATCCATTTAATTAAAGCTCAGTCCTACTATTCCCTGTATTCGATTAGTTTACTGACTACTGGAGCAGCACCCCCTGGACTGGGTGAGAGTTGGGTCATAGAGCGGTAAGTGGGCAGTGTGTAGTCTGGATGGCAATCGATAGGAGGCTAACCATGTGGTGTCATTTTATCACCTCTAGGACTGACTGTATGTGGGGACAAGTTTGTTCTCTTACTTTGAGTCTGAACATCTTTTCCATTTAAGAATCAAAGCTGTGAGGGTTGAGAGAGGTCAGATGTTCTGGAAAGAGATGGAAATTGTCATAGGAAGCTTTCACCTTGTACTCTCAGGTTATTTAGTAGGGCAAAAACCTTGTAGCACTGAACATGCCGCATTTAATGTAGCTGTATTTTGTGATCCAGCTAAGTAGGGACATTGGACAGGGTTGGCAGCAAGGGCACCATGGTAACGCTGTGTGTTATTACAGATTATTCTGTCACCGTGGCTATGTTCATAGTTATGCAAACTATACATGCAAAGTAGGATGAGCCAGTGGAGGTTCCACCAGACTAGCCTGCAGAACATGTTGACTGTGGAGGTTCCACCAGACTAGCCTGCAGAACATGTTGACTGTTGAGGTTCCACCAGTCTAGCCTGCAGAACATGTTGACTGTTGAGGTTCCACCAGACTAGCCTGCAGAACATGTTGACTGTTGAGGTTCCACCAGACTAGCCTCCAGCACATGTTGACTGTGGAGGTTCCAACAGACTAGCCTCCAGCACATGTTGACTGTGGAGGTTCCACCAGACTAGCCTGCAGAACATCTTGACTGTGTAGGTTCCACCAGTCTAGCCTGCAGAACATGTTGACTGTGTAGGTTCCACCAGCCTAGCCTGCAGCACATGTTGACTGTGAATGTTCCACCAGCCTAGCCTGCAGCACATGTTGACTGTAGAGGTTCCACCAGACTAGCCTGCAGCACATGTTGACTGTAGAGGTTCCACCAGACTAGCCTGCAGCACATGTTGACTGCGGATGTTCCACCAGCCTAGCCTGCAGCACATGTTGACTGCAGGGGTTCCACCAGCCTAGCCTGCAGCACATGTTGACTGTGGAGGTTCCACCAGCCCAGCCTGCAGCACATGTTGACTGTGGTGGTTCCACCAGCCTAGTGTGCGGCGCATGTTGATCAGGGAGGTTGCACCAGCCTAGCCTGCAGCACATGTTAACTGGCATGACTCTCGAGTGAGACAACAACTGATTGAACCTTTATTTAAATAAGCAAGTCAGTTAAGAACAAATTCTTATTTACAATGACAGCCTACCCCGGCCAAACCCAGCCGACGCTGGGCCAATTGTGCGGTGCCCTATGGGACTCCCAATCACATCCGGATATGATACAGCCTGCAATCGAACCAGGGACTGTAGTGACTTCTCTTTGCACTGAGATGCAGGGCCTTAGACCGCTGCACCATTCGGGAGCCCATATGGGTGATATCAGAGAGCACATTGTGCACCATGGTCTGCCTATGTCCAGAGCTGTAAAAATACTTGAAAGTACTACTTAAGTAGTTTCTTGGGGTATCTGTACTTTACTTTACTATTTATATTTTTGACAACTTTTACTTTTATTTTTATTTTCCGAAAGAAAATTATATACTTTTTACTCCATACATTTTCTCTGACACCCAAAAGTACTCATTACATTTTGAATGGTTAGCAGGACAGGAAAATTGTCTAATTCACACACTTATCAAGAGAACATCCCTGCTCATCCATACAGCCTCTACGTCAAGCACACAGACAGTTTTGACCAATACTGCCCTCCTACACAAGCACTCACAAAAGGTGTTAGTGAAAATGAACCAAAATCACCCAGCTCTTTGCAACAATCCCTGTCGATTTGCTTGTAAATTAGGGCACTTACCCTGTTCTGCCATTGGCCGAGGGACAGTGAAGGGGGTCACATGGTGTGGCAGGTGAGCTGCAGCAGGGTCTTTTAAAAGGCCAGTGAGCGAGGTGGGGCGGGGGAGAAGGGTACAGACAGCCAGGCAGCCAGAGAGGGTCCACTCCCCAGCGGTGGTCTGTTAGAGCTGGGCACATAGGCACTGGGCCACTGGGTAGCTGATCTGGAGCATTGTGCTGGACATAGCGGGCTAGGATGGAGCAGGGGAGGACCTATATGTTCCGGGGGAGACAGGGTGGGCTGCTGGGGAATTTCAGGGGGACCAGGGTGTCGTGCTCCTCCTCCTCCTGCTGCTGCTGTGGTCGGGACCAGAATAAACTGGAGCTCCTGGATATGGAGGCTCTCATCGTTGTACCGGTTAGTAGGAGCACTAGGGTCAGACTGATTGAAATTATCTATGTGAGTGTGATCTCTTGGGTTATTGTTGTCGATTCAGATACTGTAGTTTCGATGATGGTGTGTGAGGAAAATTTTAAAAAATGTGGTAATATTATGGTCTGTGCTGTCACTATGAGAACACAATCACTAAGGTCCTCTCTGTATTTCAATTTGCACCTAGGATTTACATACTGGTTATTATAGTTGATTTGGTTCCTATTTGGCTGTACTGACTGTGTTGAACACTCAGAAATCAGACCCCCGTCAACCATGTAGATATTTGTCTTGTGAAAAGCTGTGCGTTGGCTTCTACAGTGTTTGTGTTGAGTCCTTCGAGACATATATTGTTTATACTCCAGGACATAATTGTCTTCATGACAACATGACTGGCTAGTTGTGAGACTGAGGGATGTTTGTGTGAACATTTACACTCATTGCATTGTATCACACACACACACACACACACACACACACACACACACACACACACACACACACACACACACACACACACACACACACACGCACGCACGCACGCACGCACGCACGCACGCACGCACGCACGCACGCACACACACACACACACACACACACACACACACACACACACTACTCCCTCTTTGTCACTCACTCTGGACTACACATTAACTCTGATTGATTTGTGACAGTGCTTGAACAGCTAATGGAGGGTTGTTGTGTTTTTTGCTGCTGCTGTTCTAGTTGTGCTGAGGTGATAGACGTGGGTTGGAGGCCCGCGGTGTCAGACACAGTAGGTAGTTAGACAGAACACAGTTGCTCCCCTTCCTTCCCCCAAAGGGCACAACAAAGACAATATCAGGTCCTGTTCTGCTCCTCTCTTCTGAACTGTCTTCTGCTCTGGTTCCCTGAACCCACGTCCCTCGGGTTTCTCGGCACAATTCTCTGACATGACTCACTCTCTTTCCCATTTCTTATACAGCTTTCCATTTTGCTAAGGCTGTTTGGCTTATCATCTCATATTATTGGGGTTCTAATCAAGGCCTTTTCAGCAGGGTGGTGAGGGGCCATTGTGACGATATTCCGTTTCAATTCTGTTTCACTTTTACTGCCCATGATTAATCTAGATTCAGCAGGACTCTCTGACCGTCTCTGCCCTCTCCCCTTCTAGGTACTGTCCCTAGGGGCTGATGTCCTGCCAGAGTACAAGCTCCAGGCGCCTCGCATCCACAAGTGGACCATCCTCCACTACAGTCCCTTCAAGGCGGTGTGGGACTGGGTCATCCTCCTGCTGGTCATCTACACGGCCGTCTTCACCCCCTACTCCGCTGCCTTCCTGCTCAACGAGGTGGAGGATGAGCTCCGGCGCTCCTGTGGCTACACCTGCAACCCCCTCAACGTGGTGGATCTGGTGGTGGACGTCATGTTTATCGTGGACATTCTCATCAACTTCCGGACCACATATGTCAATCACAATGACGAGGTGGTCAGCCACCCGGGGCGCATCGCCCAGCACTACTTCAAAGGCTGGTTCCTCATTGATATAGTGGCAGCCATCCCCTTTGACTTGCTCATATTCCGCTCTGGCTCTGATGAGGTGAGATGGATGGAGGAAAAGGTGGATCATTTTAATCTATGTGTAGTATTGGTCCTTTTTTTGCAGTGTTGGTCAGTGTACCAATTCAACAAAGCCTCTCTCATAAATCTTCTTGTTCTTTTACATTAATTGCTTTGTTTGTACATTGAACCTCTCTCCTCTCAGCCCCAGACGACCACTCTGATTGGCTTGCTGAAGACTGCTCGGCTGCTGCGATTGGTGCGTGTGGCGCGGAAGCTAGACCACTACTCAGAGTACGGCGCTGCCGTTCTCTTCCTCCTCATGTGCACCTTTGCCCTCATCGCCCATTGGTTGGCCTGTATCTGGTACGCCATCGGCAATGCGGAGCGCACCAACTCGGCCCGCATCGGAGGCATGAAGATCGGCTGGCTGGACAACCTGGCTGAACAGATTGGTAAACCATACAACGACACAGACCCTGCCTCCGGCCCCTCCACCAAGGATAAATACGTCACAGCGCTTTACTTTACCTTCAGCAGCTTGACCAGCGTGGGCTTCGGCAACGTTTCCCCCAACACCAACCCTGAGAAGATCTTCTCCATCTGCATCATGCTAATTGGCTGTGAGTACGTCACCAGTGTGTCTGAGTATGTCACCAGTGTGTCTGAGTATGTCACCAGTGTGTCTGAGTACGTCACCAGTGTGTCTGAGTATGTCACCAGGGTGTCTGTGTCTGTATTGTGCCTGTGTGTCCAGAGTGTTCATATGCATTGCTGCATTACTTTAAGTGTAGTACCACCTATCATTTTAGGTGGATGTCACTGACATGTCTCTCTGTCGTCTCCTGTAGCTCTGATGTATGCCAGTATCTTTGGTAACGTGTCGGCTATCATCCAGAGGCTGTACTCTGGCACAGCCCGTTACCACACCCAGATGCTGCGTGTCAAAGAGTTCATCCGCTTCCACCAGATCCCAGAGGGACTACGCCAGAGACTGGAGGAGTACTTCCAACATGCCTGGTCCTATACCAATGGCATCGACATGAACGCTGTGAGTCACTCTCAAACACACATTCATATACAGCCAAACACACACACATCCATACGCACGCGGAAAACACACACATTCATATTCGCATGAAAAACACATATTCCCTAATTGCCACCTGAGTTTTGCCGCCATTAGGTGCTCAGACAGGGAGACCTAACAATGGAAATGATGTGCGTCATATCCTTTGTGTTAGTAGATAGATAGCGTCCTGCTGGTTGCAGAGAAGAGAAAAGCATTAGCCATCTAACACCACAGGGATATGACGTAGCAGAGAGCACACTTGTCAATTCAATCTGAACAGAGTTGATCACATAGACACTGTGTGTGTGCATGTGTCCCCTTGTCAATAGTGAGCATCAATTGAAACAGCTCTCCCCCCACTATCTCTCTCTCTCTCTCTCTCTCTCTCTCTCTCTCTCTCTCTCTGTCTCTCTCTCTCTCTCTGTCTCTCTCTGTCTCTTTCTCTGTCTCTCTCTCTCTGTCTCTCTCTCTCTCTGTCTCTCTCAATTCAATTCAATTCAATTCAAGGGGCTTTATTGGCATGGGAAACATGTGTTAACATTGCCAAAGCAAGTGAGGTAGATAATACCATAATACCTCTCTCTCTCTGTCTCTCTCTCTTCTCTCTTTCTCCCTCTCCCATTTATCTAGGTGCTGAAGGGTTTCCCTGAGTGTCTGCAGGCTGATATCTGCCTCCACCTGAACCGCTGCCTGCTCCAGAACTGCAGGGCCTTCAAGGGGGCCAGTAACGGCTGTCTGCGGGCGCTGGCCATGAGGTTTAAGACCACCCACGCCCCTCCGGGTGACACCCTGGTCCACATGGGAGACGTCCTCTCAGCTCTCTACTTCATCTCTAGAGGGTCCATAGAGATTCTGAGAGACGATGTGGTGGTGGCCATACTGGGTAGGCTGAAGGGTGGTGGTGGTTACTGGGTAGGCTGAAGGGTGGTGGTGGTTACTGGGTAGACTGAAGGGTGGTGGTGGTTACTGGGTAGACTGAAGGGTGGTGGTGGTTACTGGGTAGACTGAAGGGTGGTGGTGGTTACTGGGTAGACTGAAGGGTGGTGGTGGTTACTGGGTAGACTGAAGGGTGGTGGTGGTTACTGGGTAGGCTGAAGGGTGGTGGTGGTTACTGGGTAGACTGAAGGGTGGTGGTGGTTACTGGGTAGACTGAAGGGTGTTGGTGGTTACTGGGTAGACTGAAGGGTGGTGGTGGTTACTGGGTAGACTGACGGGTGTTGGTGGTTACTGGGTAGACTGAAGGGTGGTGGTGGTTACTGGGTAGACTGAAGGGTGGTGGTGGTTACTGGGTAGGCTGAAGGGTGGTGGTGGTTACTGGGTAGACTGAAGGGTGGTGGTGGTTACTGGGTAGACTGAAGGGTGGTGGTGGTTACTGGGTAGACTGACGGGTGTTGGTGGTTACTGGGTAGACTGAAGGGTGGTGGTGGTTACTGGGTAGACTGACGGGTGTTGGTGGTTACTGGGTAGACTGAAAGGTGGTGGTGGTTACTGGGTAGGCTGAAGGGTGGTGGTGGTTACTGGGTAGACTGAAAGGTGGTGGTGGTTACTGGGTAGACTGAAGGGTGGTGGTGGTTACTGGGTAGACTGAAGGGTGTTGGTGGTTACTGGGTAGACTGAAGGGTGGTGGTGGTTACTGGGTAGACTGAAGGGTGGTGGTGGTTACTGGGTAGACTGAAGGGTGTTGGTGGTTACTGGGTAGCCTCTCCTTCTTTCTTAAGTCTTCCCCTCGTTCTTCCCTTTCAAGCTTATGTGGTTTAGTGCATTCTCTGCCTGTCTGCCTGTCTCTGTCTGTCTGTTTCGCTCTCTTTCTCTCTCTTTCTCTCGCTCTTTCTCTCTCTCTTTCTCCCTCTCTCACACACACACACACACACACACACACACACACACACACACACACACACACACACACTGCTGTGTTGTGGTGTGCTGTTTAGCCAGAGGTGTTTGGGCACGGCTCCACTTCCATTCCACAGTGTCATTGATTACCGATCACCCGATTGCTCAGACCCACTCTCTCTATGCTAGCCTGTCTCGCTTTGATTCGTCTCCCCTCTGCATTTAAGTGGACACAAAGTCAGGCCTAACTGGAATAATGTAGAGCATTGGTGTTATTGTTCTACTCTCTGAAAAATCTAGAAATAATCCAGAAGAAATGATCTGTCAGGGTAGTCTTGTAGACGGAGTCTTTCACTCCCCCTGGTGGTGTATGTGAGTGAGTTTATGAGTGTTTTTAATGCTTATGTTGTCCAATCATTTTTTTGTTCAAACATTGCTTTCTCCATTGTCCCTCTATTCACCTCCGTTTCCTCTTCACCTGTGTCACGCCTTTCAACCTCTCATCTCTCCATTCTCTCTTTCTCGTTCTCTCCGTAGGTCAGAATGATATCTTCGGCGAACCCATCTATCTTTTTGGGCGTCCAGGGAAGTCCAGTGCAGACGTCAGGGCTTTGACCTACTGTGACCTCCATAGGATCCTGAGGGAGGACCTGCTGGAGGTGCTGGACATGTACCCAGACTTCTCCGACTGCTTCTGGACCAACCTGGAGATCACCTTCAACCTCCGAGATGTGAGTACCATCAGGGGGAGACAGAGAGCACCCTCCAACCACTAGTAGGTACTGTTCATGTTGGGCCGGTTTCCTGGACACAGACTGTGTAGTCTTGGACTAAAAATCATTCTCAATGGAGAATCTCCTATGAAAGTGCTTTTTAGCCCAGGACTAGTCTTAGTCTGTGTCTGGGAAACCAGCCCTTAGTCATAAAGAGAGCTTAACACAAGGTCAATGAGTTTTAGTTAGGCAAACTAATGCAAAAGCATTACTTCTTGAATATTTATTGTGTATAAAGCTGATGATTGATGATGTGTGTGTAATGTGTTGTAAAGTGTGAGTTGTTTTTTGTTGAGTTACTGAAGCTGATGTGTATTAGGTAGATAGAATGAACCAGGCACCTCCCAGTGAGGACTCTGAATGTGGATACCGACGGCCGCGGCCACGACGCACAAGAAACCGGCCTGGTGAGTGTGTGTGGTTCTGCTCATTATGTCCTCATGGGTTTCTTATACATTGTTAAAAGTAAAAGTCGTGTTACTATCAATGATATGTCTAAAGTTGTGGTGATCATTGTACCTGTCCTGGTTGTGTGTAGACGGCATGGACCGTGAGGACTCATTTCCAGACCAGTCGTGTACTTTGGGGAACCACAGCGGCCCGGACACAAGCTCCCACTGGGAGGGCATGTGTAGCAGCGCCAGCGCCTGCTCCCAGTCCAGTGACGATGAGATGAAGCCCCTGGGACATAGCATAGCAGAGCTGTACCCCTCTGTGGACGACACCGATGACTACCCCCCTGCTGTGGTCAGCCTGCTGCCTCCCAGCGAACCCTCAGCCAGCATGGGGCCGCCCCTGGACCGAGGAAGTCACCAATACACAGGTAAAGAGAGACTGAGATATAGATACACAGTATTAGGCATGAACTAACTAAGATCAGTGGACTGTACTATGTTATAACCTGCATCAAAGCATTCCCACAGGCATCTCTGCTCTTTCTCTACATCCCAGCTGCCGCCCCCATCAACATGCCAGGCCCAGGGGTGTATGGGTATTGGCCTGACCGGAGGACCAGTCAGTTGTCAGATCCCCAGCAGCGCTGCTCCTCAGTCAGGGGCACCTACCACTCTCCTCCCTGTGCAGAGGACAGGCCCAATGAACTGGAGTCCAGAGTGGAGCTGCTACAGTCCCAGCTCCGCAGGTATAGAGGAGATGAGAGAAGAGGAGAGGAAAAGTGAGGAGAGGAGAGAAGAGGAGGGGAAAAGTGAGGAGAGGAGAGAAGAGGAGAGGAAAAGTG
Source organism: Salvelinus fontinalis (assembly GCF_029448725.1). Lineage (NCBI taxonomy): Eukaryota > Metazoa > Chordata > Actinopteri > Salmoniformes > Salmonidae > Salvelinus > Salvelinus fontinalis. The sequence continues at coordinate 24,836,706 of NC_074698.1, forward strand.
AGGAGAGGAGAGAAGAGGAGGGGAAAAGGGATGACAGGAAAGGAGAGGAAAAGTGACGAGGGCACAGCAAAGGGGATCTTTAGAAAGGAATTGTGAGGAGAGGAGAGGAGAGGAGAGGAGAGGAGAGGATTTACAGACAGGTAAAGGAAGATAATAATTGGAGAAGAAGCCAAAAAAAATTATGGAGGAAGACCAAGAAATGATTGAGAGAGATTACAGAGGAAGAAATGATTGACTTTATTCATCTTTGGTCTTTCCTCTCCCACCCTGCCTCCATCCTTGGCCCTGCCCAGACTGGAGACTCGGATGACTGCAGACATCCACGTGATCCTGCAACTGCTCCAAAGGCAGATAACCCCAGTGCCCCCGGCCTACAGCACTGTGTTGCCCAGCCCTCACCCTGCTCACCCCACCACCCTGTACAGCACAGCAGCCCCCATCATCCACACTGTCCCCTCCATGCCCCCAATCAAGATTGACAGCATGCTTTCGCCACTGCAGGTGGGTACTGGTATGGTGTACAGATAGTACAGTATATATCAGTTTTTGCTTGCTACAATGCTCTGTCCTCGAAGAGCTATATGATATTATGAAACAGTGGGCTGATAATATGAGTGAGAGCGAGGTATTGGTATTAAAGGTTGGTCAGTATACCGAGTTACTGAATCGCTTTTGTGCTTCACCTCTCTACCCGTTGTTTTCCTTTGCAGAGCCCGGACTCAGACAAGCACAAGTCCAAGGACTCCCTGTCCAGTGGGATCCACCTCACGGTGGCCTCTGATGACACCATGTCCATGTCCCCTGAGACAGAGCCCCTTCCAGGGTCCTCCATGGGCCTCAGCCCCCCCCATGTCTCCTGCCAAACCCTGGGGCCCTCTGGACTGCTGTGTGGCAGCCTGCGTTTCCCCTCCCTCCCTGACAACCTGGAGACCTCCACAGAGGGGCAGGAGATTCAGAGGCACGTTTCTGACCCCATCCTGCCAGGCAGCTAAAACCCTCTGACCTTTAACCTTGAACCTGATCATCCCTCACTCCTAGCACCCCCTGCACCACCACAGGAGGACAATCACATGTTGTCAGAGTCACTTCTCTAATCGTCGCCTCTCTCATTCCTCTTCTTCAATCCCCACCCAACCCCCTAACCTGTAAGATGCTGCTGATCAACGTGGGTTGCCTTCCACAAAGCTGAGAGGAATTTCTATGGAGGGCCCCCTCTCACTGACTCACAGTGCCCGGGGCTGAGGCACCTCTGGTCCTGTGCGACAAACAACCTCTCCTCTCTATCAGAGCCTAGGGCATTATTGAGAGGGGGTTTAGGATTTCTGCAACCCAGACCCCACAAAGCCTGGGGGCCTGGCACTGCCTATGGAGAACTGATATGAAACTGGGCTGACTAGAAGCACACGTACACACACGTCACACAGACACTAACAATAACCCCAAACCCCCTTTTCCCTGGATCTCAAAGCTGTAGTATTGTCATTCCTCTCTCGTTTTCCTTTTGTTAAGTGATGGTCCTTTTATGCCATGGTCCTTTTTGTTGGGAGATAAGAATTTGGCCAAAAATACATATAACTGTGTGTACTGTATGTTTACACTGTAGAGGAACTGCACATTCAGGCTCAGTGCTGTTTATAAGTTGAACTGAAATGTATTTTTATAGTATCATGAGGATCTTACCGTCAATCTGGAAAATCGAATAGTTATTTCTTTCACACTATTGCTATGTTGGTGTAACATATTATCAACAGATGATATAAAAAGATGGTATAAATGCCATCTAAATACTGTTGATGTCTGTATGGTAGGAATGACTACTGTAAAAGTGGCCATTTTTGAATACAGTAATTCTACTCTCATGTTCTACCATCATATGACTTAATGGAAAGCAATATTTGTTAACATGAAGTGACATGTCTCATTATTGAGTCAACATTGTCAGGGGTCATGAGAACAGATAATTGACATGGGGAAAAAGCATAATGGACAGTTTTGTCATCTCTTTTATGCTCTTTTATGCTGTAGTTATGTAGCACTTGTGAAGCATTATAAACACTTTCATTTATACGGCCATTACTGCTTTGCTTGGGTCATCATGTTTGTGTATGTCTATATATCTGTTCTGTTTCACAGGACTGTTGTTACACCAAGGATGCATCATCTCTTTTTCAGGTGTGTGTGTATGTGTGTGTGTCTGCGCAATGTTTGGTCACATGGTCACATATTTAACATCACCCTTTTGAAAGGCCCGGATTAAATCTGATTCTACAAGACAATGTTCCCGCTTTTGAAGAGACCACATTATCGGTAAACTCTGCATATGTCGGCTCAATCAAAAATTACGTTCAAGTGGTGCATTGTCCAAATCTGCAATCAGAATGGATCCTGGCCCAAATGTGTGTAATGACTCAAGGTGCCAACGTTAGTGGATGTTTGATGCCCACCTGGGAGGAAGTGATGTGGATGTAATCTGCCAATCAAGTGATGTCACTGGGATAGTGTCATTTTCCCAGAATCCCAGTGTCAAGATATTTTTGACAGTTTCAGGAGAATGTAACAATGTTTTTTAAGCCTTCCTTGTTCTGTAAAGGTTTCTTGAAGCACAAAATCATAATTCTTATTCATATTTTTTAGATTAAAGATTATTTATAACAAATAATACAGAAACTTCAACTACTGACAAGTTGTTTATTTTTGGTTGAGGGCTTGGACTTAAGTGGTTTGCACCATTTACTATTCTTCAGTTGGGCTTACTTTTGTGGAATTCATAGACATTAACTTATAAAACATATTTTAAAACCAGGAATTCATTCAGTTGGGCCATGTTAAACACCCTGTTCATTCCAAAGGTGTTTGATGGGGTTGAGGTCAGGGCTCTGTGTAGGCCAGTCAAATTCTTCTTCCACACGATCTCGACAAACCATTTCTGTATGGACCTCGCGTTATATGCATGGGGGCATTGTCATGCTGAAACAGGAAAGCGCCTTCCCCAAACTGTTGCCACAATGTTGGAAGCACAGAATCTTCTAGAATGTCATTGTATGCTGTAGAGTTAAGATTTCCCTTCAATGGAACTAAGGGACCTAGCCCGAACCATGAAAAACAGCCCCAGACCCTTATTCCTCCTCCACCAAACTTTACAGTTGGCACTACACATTAGGGCAGGTAGCGTTCTCCTGGCATCCACCAAACCCAGATTTGGCCGTCGGACTGACGCGTTTCTACTGCTTCAGAGTCCAATGGCAGCAAGCTTTACATCACTCTAGCCGGCGCTTGGCATTGCGCATGATGATCTTAGACTTGTGTGCGGCTGCTCGGCCACAGAAACCTATTTCATGAAGCTTCCGACGAACAGTTATTGTGCTGACGTTGCTTCCAGAGGCAGTTTGGAACTCGGTAGTGAGTGTTGCAACCGAGGACAGTTGATTTTCACCACTCGGCGGTCTCGTTCTTTGAGCTTGTGGAGCCGTTGTTGCTCCTAGACGATTCCTCTTCACAATAACAGCATTACAGTTGACCAGGGCAGCTCTAGCAGGACAGAAATCTGACAAACTGAGCTCTTCAGTTAGGCCATTTTACTGCCAATGTTTGTCTATGGAGATCGCATGGTTGTCTGCTAAATCTTATATTCCTGTCAGTAACGGGTGTAGCTGAAATAGCCGAAAACACTAATACTCAAATAGTGAAAATTATGAGTGAGAAATGTTGGTGGGATGGAGTTCTGGCCTGCCTGGTGTCATCACCAGGAAGTAAATTAGTTAATTGATCAAAAAGAGAGTTCCCAACCTCTCTGCCGATAACAGCTAGTTTTCAGCAGGTTGACATTTGTCATGAATCTTGCCCTGGAAGCAGAACTGAGCTATTTCTGCTAAATGGGCCAGTTGCAAAGTCAAAATTGGTTATATCGTAAAAAATGTATGTAAACTAAATTAGCTTTTTGGTCTTAATTTAAGGTTAGGCATTAGGGATAGCAGTGTGGTTAAGGTTAGGTTTAAAATGAGACATTATGACTATGTGGCTGTCAGCAGCAAGTGACCACTCTGTAGAGCTGCCTCCAGTGCAACGTTCATGACAATAAATGCCAACCGGACAGTTTTCCGTTTTCCCCTACATAACAGAAATTGCTCTTTTTGACCATTTTAATTGAACATAATCACTAAGGTACTTAACTGTTACCCATAAACGATTTAATGTTGAGATCAAAACAGCTGTATTAGACCTTTAAGAACACTGCAGAGGGAATGTAATGTTAGGAGCTGACAGACCTATACCTGCTCACTGAAATACATTGCCATCTGCACATTGAAGTGACATTATGCCCACCTAAATAAATCATGACATCCTGACCTATCAGTGTGTATTCAGTGATGCAATTAACATCTACAAAAACACAAAGGAATATTTATTAGTTAGAGCAAATTTGGTAATACAAACTTTTATGAAAAAAAGCTACTACATGTAGATTTGCCTTATCAATATCTTGGTTCATATATTTATAAGAATGTACATTTCCCCTTGTACAAACATGCGAAAAGGGGGTTGACCTTCGAGTACAGAGAACAATAAAAAGATAGGGAGAGCGAGACACGAGAAAAAAAGGTTTCACTCTCCTTCAGTACTAGGCTAAGTAAACGTATTTGTTTCACACAGTCTTGAATAGGAACTGTAGTTGTTCCAAGCAACTCCACTCAAAATTAAGAAAACCTTGCGAAGCTTGTTCTTGGTAGGTTCTGGTCTAGTCCAAAGAGGCTGATGGCAAAGTCTCCAAACTGTGAGACATGCAACTGTGTGTTGAACACAGGAGGCTGCTGAGGGGAGGATGGCTCATAATAATGGCTGTAACAAAGCAAATGGAATGGCATCAAACACCTGGAAACCATGTGTTATATGTATTTCCACCTATTTCGCTCCAGTTGTTAGAATGAGCCTGTTCTCCCCAATTAAAGTGCCACCAACTTCCTGTGGTATTGAACCATAACACTTCACTATATGTCAGATTATCACAGTATAATCATGGAAGTGATCTGGTACCAGCAAACCATTAAAAAAAATACTTTCAATAATTATGAGGCCTTAAAATTAGCCTTATGGTTTCAAATTCAGAAGTCTATAACTGGATTCAAACCAGTTCAGAAAGACACCCAGATGACATTTTCTGACAGTGAGTGTCATTTTAAATCCAGTTTCCTGACACTAAATATGTCATTATGTTATAGAGATGGCTAAAACAACAGGTTAAACACACTCAAGAGGCAGTCTTCAGTTCAAACTGCACTGTTTCACTCCATAATGAATTGACCATCTAGAATTGTTGAACCCACTGATGCATTTTGGCGCTGTACAGACACTGATGATTACCAAAACAATAAAGATGACAACATACTCCTTTTGACACAGGGATTAGTTCTATCAAAAACAGAGTAAACCAGGACATTGTGGAGTGGGACAAAGAGTTCACACCGCCTCCCATACGTACATCAATCAGCCAGGACAGAGTAGTGGTTTGAGGCAGTCCTGCAAGATTTACTTCCACTCAAAAAAACATGTCCAAGTTCTGAATCCACACATTGTCCTCATCCACGCCTGAGGTGAAGGTTGGCTTTAGACCCGCAGGATCTCTAGGCAGTTGTTGTAGCCGATGGCGATCCAGTCAGGCTGGGTGGAGGCCCACTGGACGTTGTTGATCTCCCCCTCGGCTGTGTAGGCCAGAATAGGGTCCTCGATGGCCCTGGGCATTTGCTGGATGTCCCATATCAGCGCCTGGTGGTCGTCGGCTGAGGAAAGACAAGACATTATTATTACACTGAAGGGAGAAGGTGAGAAGACTTAGAATGGGGTCCGAGGAAAGGTGAACTGGTGGAGAAGCTGTTTGTGCTTTGCCTGCAGTGCAGATGTGACAGGAGGAGTGGGGAGCCCAGGCGATGCCGTTGACACAGGCCCGGTGGTTGTTGAGGCGGGCCACCGGCGTGCAGGGAACACGCACGTCCAGAATCACAACCTGAGACACACAGCACAGGAGAGATAAACACATTAGATGGGGATAAGGAGAGGGAGCAACAAAGAGAGAATGGACAAAACCAAACTGAAAGAGGAATGAGAAAGTAGAGTTAAATAGACTGACCTCCATGCCGTCCATAGCCATGGTGGCCAGGTAGTTGGGGTCCTGTTTGTTCCAGCAGAGGCGCAGTAGGGGGTGGTGCTGGGGATCTTCATAGATGATGGTGCTGTGTTCCAGGTGACGCAGGTCAAACATGCGTACTGAGCCGTCCGCTCCGACCGACGCAAACATGTCCCGACCACCGCCTGCGCGGCTGAACGCGATGTCATACACCTACAGACAGAGAACACCACCAACATGCAGAGTTATTACACTGGTATACCCACGGACACACATTCACACTTTATGATCTCAGGACCAGGGGTTGGAACCAAAATTATTTTCCAGTCGTTCGGTTCTGAAAAGAACCCCTATTTGTTTTGTTCCAGTGGTCCGACCAGCATAATACAATTCTGAACTGGTTGGAACCCAAAAAAAGTTAGTTCATATTGCTCCTTTTGGTAAAATGTTTAAGCTGTAAAATAAACCGTTTTCACATTTAGCTCATTCATTTGCTTCATCAATTAGTTTGGATGGAGCAGCTTGCGGTGTATATGCAAGCTATTTGTTTACATGTTTAATTGGCCATTTAAGTGCAGGCGCGAGAGAAGACAACTTCATGGGTGGGGAGAGAGAGGGGTGGACATGGCGGGGGCTTGGTTTGAAGCGCTAAACATCATCTGAATTGGGATGTGTTTAGGCTATTACTAGAATACCTTTAGAGACGTAACTTCACTGAATTACATAATTAAAAATCAGGAATATTTTTTGAACAAAAAATAACATCAATCGGTTCTCAAGATTTGGAATAAAGGATTGTTACGGAACACTAGAGACAAGTTTCGTTCCCAATTCCGTTCCTCAAAAAATGTCATTATTTTCCGTTTTTTGGTTCTGCTCCCTGAACAGGTTCTAGCCCCTGCTCACGACAACTAGCCTTTACTTACTCATTCATACAGTCTGAAACATGCACATTCTTACAAGCAAACTAAACTTCAAGGCAAGGCCTATATTCCCCCTCAGCCCTCACACCTCTTTGTCATGAGCAATGAGCTGGGTCTTGACGTGGCCGGATACAAGGTTGACTCTGCCCAGCACTTGGCCAGTCTCCAACCCCCAGATAGTACAGGTGGTGTCAATGCTGGAGGTGCCTGTAATGGACAGATCAGAACCAGGATTAAAAACACTGACACTCACCAAACAAGACATACTGTAAAACTAAATTAATAGCATGGGTGTTTATTTGCATTAATCACTCTACACAACCGGCGCTTATTTGAGACAGGCTTCTTTTATACCCAGGAATCTATTTCCATTATGCACACAGCTCAATAAAATGTTGAAAAGACTACCAGTTTGACCAGTATAAACATTATAATAACAAATCCGTCGCAGATCAGACCTGCAAAGGCTGCCTATCACACACCCTCCATTTCATGCTTTAGCACCATTAATTTGATGGTGTGTTTTATTTTTGGAGGAGCCATCGGTTGCAATATTGACAAAATGAAAAATGTAATGCACGACTGTGGGAATATCAGAGCTGTGTCCATGGTAACAGTTGTAAACAATTCATTTAGACCCAGCATTTATATGCTGAAATGTGACGATGCCCAGATTTGAAGTGACAGGCAGCTATTTGAGATTAGCGTAAAACAATTTAAATGCACTTACTCTGACACACATGCTGTAGACACTGACAGCAAACCAATAGACTATATGCTAGAGCTGGGCGATATGGACAAACATCCATGTCACAATGGACTAAATTATCACGATAAATGTCATAACCTCGTTGTTCAAGTTATGTGCACCACAGTTATTTTTTTTATATTACTATTTAATATTTTATATTTTAAATCTACTACTTTGAATGTTGTAGCTATCAATTGTTGTATTAACAATCACCCATATTAGCAAACTTATTTCATTTGAAACTTCACATTTCTCTACTAGGGCACCTATAGGTTATTTATTGTAATGAACGAGATCAGCAAAATGTCCATGATATTTGGTCGGTGTCAATACTTTTCAGTTTATATTGCCAGCTCTACTATATGCATATGCCCCATCTCTTACCCAGCAGATTAGGATCCACTTCATTCCAGTCAAACGAGGTGAGTGGGGCACAGAAGTCAGAGTTCTTGTTGTTATTCAGCAAGCATTCCAAACGCGTCTCTGTTTCACTGACCTAAGGGGTAAGATTTAACAAGCCATGAGATGCTATACAACTACGTAGAAAAGAGTCCCCTCTGGGCAAGTAACTGAGCTAGAGTGCAACTTCAGATGCTGCAAGAGGGACACAATAGTTAGAAGAGGGTGCAGGCCAGGGAGTGCCCAACATATGACATCTATTATGTTTACGTATGATTTAGTATCAAGGAGGCTGTGGGTGCATGCATACCCTCCAGATGCGCAGGTAGTCCCCGCTAGTGGCAAGCAGGTCTGGGTAAACACCCTTGCTGTCCGGGATCCACATGATCTTGGTGGTGGGGTAGGGGTGGTCAAAGGTGTTCCTGCAGATGAACTCTGAACTCTCCTCCTCCAGACCCACAATCTGCACCTGAAGAGAAACAACAATAATTAAATCAGAAACCGCTCTTGATATACAGTCGTGGCCAAAAGTTTTGAGAATGACACAAATATTATTTTTCACAAAGTCTGCTGCCTCAGAATGTTATGAAGAGATCAGATGAATTGCAATTAATTGCAAAGTCCCTCTTTGCCATGCAAATGAACTGAATCCCCCAAAAACATTTCCACTGCATTTCAGCTCTGCCACAAAAGGACCAGCTGACATCAAGTCAGTGATTCTCTCGTTAACACAGGTGTGAGTGTTGACGCGGACAAGGCTGGAGATCACTCTGTCATGCTGATTGAGTTCGAATAACAGACTGGAAGCTTCAAAGGAAGGGTGGTGCTTGGAATCATTGTTCTTCCTCTGTCAACCATGGTTACCTGCAAGGAAACACGTGCCGTCATCATTGCTTTGCAGAAAAAAGGGCTTCACAGGCAAGGATAATGCTGCCAGTAAGATTGCACCTAAATCAACCATTTATCAGATCATCAAGAACTTCAAGGAGGGCGGTTCAATTGTTGTGAAGAAGGCTTCAGGGCACCCAAGAAAGTCCAGCAAGCGCCAGGACCGTCTCCTTAAGTTGATTCAGCTGCGGGATCGGGGCACCACCAGTACAGAGCTTGCTCAGGAATGGCAGCAGGCAGGTGTGAGTGCATCTGCATGCACAGTGAGGCAAAGATTTTGGGAGGATGGCCTGGTGTCAAGAAGGGCAGCAAAGAAGCCACTTCTCTCCAGGAAAAACACCAGGAACAGATTGATATTCTGCAAAAGGTACAGGGATTGGACTGCTGAGGACTGGGGTAAAGTCATTTTCTCTGAATCCCCTTTCCGATTGTTTGGGGCATCCGGAAAAAAGCTTGTCCGGAGAAAACAAGGTGAGCGCTACCATCAGTCCTGTGTCATGCCAACAGTAAAGCATCCTGAGACCATTCATGTGTGGGGTTGCTTCTCAGCCAAGGGAGTGGGCTCACTCACAATTTTGCCAAAGAACACAGCCATGAATAAAGAATGGTACCAACACATCCTCCGAGAGCAACTTCTCCCAACCATCCAGGAACAGTTTGGTGACGAACAATGCCTTTTCCAGCATGATAGAGCACCTCGCCATAAGGCAAAAGTGATAACTAAGTGACTCTGGGAACAAAACATCGATATTTTGGGTCCATGCCCAGGAAACTCCCCAGACCTTAATCCCATTGAGAACTTGTGGTCAATCCTCAAGAGGCGGGTGGACAAACAAAACCCCATAAATTCTGACAAACTCCAAGCATTGATTATGCAAGAATGTGCTGCCATCAGTCAGGATGTGGCCCAGAAGTTAATTGACAGCATGCCAGGGCGGATTGCAGAGGTCTTGAAAAAGAAGGGTCAACACTGCAAATATTGACTCTTTGCATCAACTTCATGTAATTGTCAATAAAAGCCTTGGACACTTGTGAAATGCTTGTAATTATACTTCAGTATTCCATAGTAACATTGACAAAAATATCTAAAGACACTGAAGCAGCAAACTTTGTGGAAATCAATATTTGTGTCACTCAACTTTTGGCCACGACTGTATTTAACAAGGAACCAATAACTCAGAGCTTAAACACACTTCATACTGTTTTTATTAACTTTTTGATCATGTTCATTCTTTGTGGGTGAGGTCTTCTACAACTGTAGAAGCGAAGACCTGTTCTGAATTCTGTTTATACCTAAGATCTGTTCTGGGTAGCCCACATCACAGCATTGTGGGAGTCGCGGTGGTCCCAACTAATTCGTTCTGATTCTACACTGGGACTGGTTAACAAAAATATACAGGTCATCTTCTCACTCACCTTATTGTTATATTCTTCAACGAAACTTCCAAGGGCCAGGCGAAAGCGTTTGTCGGGACGAACGCTCCAGTTCATTGCATACACCGTCCATGGCGCTTCGTATTTATAGATCTCTTTTCGCTTACCGTGGAGAGACATAGCTCAATAAACGAGCTCTTATATGAAATCCTTACCTATATAAAACAAAACAACTGTTTCCTTGGAACAAAATACACCCCACGGCTCGTTAAAGACTTTCCGAATTGAAGACTTGAACAGTTCAAATGACAAAGGCTGTCAAACGACAGCTAGCTAGCAAACAGTCGTTAGTTATGGATACTACACTAGCCCAGTTAACGCCATTAGCTAGCTAGTAGCGCGTTGTACCGCGTAATAGCTATCACTGTCGGATAACGAAGGCGACGTTTAAGCTTAAATGAAGCTTCGAGACACACGTTAGCTTACGGCCAATAGTCTGAATTTTCTATTCGCTCGATTTTGATGATCCGGGTAAGTGAGCCTGCTTTTCTAATTGAGTCCCCTGCTAGCTTTGACCCGACTCCGACTTCAACAACACTAACCACAAAGAGGGGTGGGTGATCACTCTCCTCAAATCTCCTCCCATCGAAGAAAATGTCGGCGGTGTGACGCTCGCTAGCTCATAGACTACAATCACTCCCTTAAAGTGTGGAAATCATCATACCAATCACACCATTCTGAAAATATGCAAATATTGTTTTTACTATTTTAACAGCGTAACAAGGGTGGTGGACTCTGCTTAGGGATTTTGGATACAGTTTATGTCACAATTAACTTTTCGTAACAGGTTAGGAGAATTAACGTAGCGGGTTACGATAATTAGGTTAAGGTTAGGAAAAGAGTTAGGCTTATTTAAAATGAACAAAAATATATATAGTTGATAAACTCTATACAACTGGGGAAAAAACTTTTGAACAGTCATGCAACTCGGAATTCCAAGTCTGAAACTCTGGCATCTTTCAAGAGGTCCTGCTTTCCGACCCGAAGATCACTGGTGTTATTATTCGACCTCTTTTTTTTCCCGGAGTTCCCAGTTGTATTGAAAGTGCCATAAACTGATTATCCAATAGAAACCCCTAATCACACTTGTAGGCGGTGTCATGGCGACGTTGGTAGGCTAGCTGAACGTCAACGGGTAACGTCTCGGCCAAACTGCGCATGTGCACGCCGTCAACTCAAAGGCACTTCTTCGCTATAAAGTTGTTTTTAACGAACATGAAAGAGTGTCAGTTTGTCACTTTCACAAGGTTGGAGTAATAACATATTTAATTACTTACAACATTGGCTTGAATCTAGGCTGTGTCTTTAGATTTCGAGAAAAACAACAACAAGGAAGAATATTTGACTTCTCAAACCCCGGCCCTGGTAAGTTTCGCAAGCGGTCCAAGTCTCGCGAGGTTGCGCCTCTGGGTTTTTAGAAACTCTGTGGTAGAATCTACTGTCAAGAGGACTGTGTTGAACAGTTAAGCTAACGACGACCTCAGCGTTTTCCATAGGAACATATTTTAACACTCCATAGGTATTCATACAGCTAACGTTACATGTGTTGTTTTGCTTTAGTTTGATTCAACTTGATAAATCCGGCTATTGTTATATTGTCAACCACTTATTAGCTATAGGGTGGCAATAACTTGGTTGGAAACGTTAGCTAGCTTGCTCGGTTAGAATGGGAAGAGATGGGGGGGATGGGACACGTTGTCTAATCAGTGAGTTATCTAGCTTGCTAGACTAACGTTAGTTTGTTAACCAGAAATCGTCAACTGTGGTTGCATATTTGCTAGCTCTTTGTAGTCTTAGCCATCTGAAATGTTCTATGATTTCAGCTATCCACTCCAAGTCAAGCTTGCTAGCTAACAGAGTCAGAGAGTGGATTTGGCTAGCAACAGACAGCTAACGTTAGTTAGCGCACCTGAATACTAAGCAAGATATTTGTAGCTGTGGTTAGTTAAGCTAGTAGTTAATAACTAGCATAAATGGACTACGGTGTCTAGAATGAAGATGTGTCTATAAAGAAAGCAACGCGAGCCATATATTTAGAATATTGATGACTTGTGAATGATAGGGTCACTGGGTCATTACCAATGACCACTATCCATGTCCAATCCGATTGATGGACAGATTATATGGCGTTCAGACTGACACATTTTTGATTTAGGTAATTTGACAGTGTCCAGACCTAGCTACCACTCTCTTGGATGTTGACCTTTTCAGTGGGAGTGGATGTAAGAGGCATGAAATTATAGATGTGTTATAAACAAACAAGTTACTATCCTGGGCATGTAACTAAATCAACTCACAGTAATGCAGATGTTTGTTGGAAACGTCTTAGTGACAGCCAGCCTGTGTGAGACTGACTGAGGCATTCTGTCTATTGCTGGTTGGACCTTCTGTCACCTCCAAACCCACCTGGTTTGACCTGAATTTACCTTTCCCACCTTATCTTCCTCCTGCTCTTCTTCTCCTCTCACCTGTCCTCCACCTGCCTGTGCTGGCACAGCTTCAACTATGAGGAGTGTGTACCTCCTGCTGCCCGCGCTGCTACTTCTCCTGGCACTGCCCGTCTCCAGGGGACGCTACAACGATGACTTTGACGATGGGGAAGACCTGGCAGACTTTGCAGATGACAATGACTTTGCTGAGTTTGAGGATGTGAGCGAGGACACTGCGGCCGAGCCAGAGACAGCCCCTCCACCCCGTGCGGCTCAGCCTGCTGAGGATGATGAGGACGAGGCCACAGTGGAGCTGGAGGAAGACGGACAGGAGGACGGCTTTGAGGATTCCGATACACAGGTTAGGGGCTGCAGTGGCCTGGTAGCTTGCATATGACCAGGGACAACTTAGTTTTCACACTATCCCATGCACCTGTGTTTTTGGTTTGTGCCAGAACTAATAATTATTTATTTGTGTATTGCTGTAGGATCAAGACATGTACAGCAAGTACGATCCAGACGAGTTTGATGGCATGGAGAAGCCCAGCCAGTCCCTTAAAGACCCTCTGATCATCCACACAGTAAGTTCACTGTTAACACCAGACTAGTGACCAATATGAAGCCATTGATTCTAGACCTATTTCTTAAACTGTACTCTGACAACCAAGAAGAACATCCCTCTTAAATGTGAGTTCCAAGATCAAACATCCTTAATGTTGTGGTTGTCAAGGTGATGAAGTCTGTCCGTCTTCCCCGTCCAGGTGCCGGCCCACCTTCAGAACAGCTGGGAGAGCTACTACATGGAAATTCTAATGGTGACGGGCCTGCTGGCCTATATCATGAACTACATCATCGGCAAGAACAAGAACAGCCGTCTGGCCACAGCCTGGTTCAACTCCCACCGAGAGCTCCTGGAGAGCAACTTTGCCTTGGTGGGTGACGATGGCACCAGTAAGGATGTAGTGAGCACCGGGAAGCTGAACCAGGAGAATGAGCACATCTACAACCTGTGGTGCTCAGGTCGAGTGTGTTGTGAAGGCATGCTCATCCAGCTTAAGGTATTTACAGTGTGTGTGAGTAAGATAGAGAAAGTGTTTGTGTGAGAACTAGCTGCTGTTTCAATGTTTTCTCTGTTCTGTTCCAGTTTGTGAAGAGGCAGGACCTGCTGAATGTACTGGCCAGGATGATGAGGCCAGTCTGTGATCAAGTGGTGGGTACATATGATGCCTGCATACATGTACATCACCAGTCACATTGTCACTCACCTCAGCGCTTACAAATACTTTCCTAAAGGTAGACCTTTTCTGTTGTCTGACTTGCTGTATATTTCTGTCTATTTTTCTTTGTAGCAAATCAAAGTTACTCTGAATGATGAGGACATGGATACGTTTGTGTTTGCTGTGGGCACCAAAAAGGCCATGGCCCGGATGCAGAAAGAGATGCAGGACTTGGTGAGGAGCGGGCCAACATCACTATACATTCATTCAGCCTTCCAGACACTATTAACCATCTATAACCCTCAGGCTGCGTGGGTGTATGTATTGACCCGTCTTTGTTTGTGTGTCTGTCTGTCCCCAGAGTGAGTTCTGCAGTGACAAGCCCAAGTCAGGAGCAAAGTACGGCCTTCCTGAGCTCCTGGCCATCCTGACAGAGATGGGTGAGGTCACGGATGGTGTGATGGACAGCAAGGTGAGCAAGGAAGGGGACCTCTGTGGCCTACTCACTACAGTGGGGACTTTGTCACTAGGTTATTGCAGAGTGGTCTCTTATTGTTTGTAGTGGGAGAATATGACATGTAGAGTACAGTGTGCCACAATTTGACAGACCCCTTGTTTTTCTTTCATTCACCCTTCCACTGTCTTTGTCTTTCAGATGGTTCATTATATCACCAACCATGCTGACAAGATTGAGTCCATCCATTTCTCTGACCAATTTTCTGGTTCAAAAGTTGTGCAAGAGTAAGTGTGCCTGCAAGCAAGTCAGTTTTTCCACAACATACTAACTATATCACACCAATGTCCTTACTCAACCCCTACCTCTTGTTTTGTATTAAAGCTTCTTATGAAATGATCTACAGCTGTTTCTGTTACCTGAGGCTTCCTTCTCAACCCTGTTGTGTTTCAGGGATGGACAGCCCTTAAAGCTGCCTGAGACCAAGAAGACGCTGCTGTTTACATTTAATGGTGAGCCAATTGTTTCCACTTGAAGTGCTTTCCAACACTTGGCATGCAGCCGATTCACCATATTTGATACGTAATGACTGAATGAAATGTTAACAAATGTTTTCCTGTGTTTGTGCATGTAGTGCCTGGCATGGGGAACACGTCTCCCAAAGACATGGACACTCTGCTACCCCTGATGAACATGGTCATCTACAGCATCGACAAGGTCAAGAAGCTCCGCCTCAACAGAGAGGTGAGAATGGAAGGATAATTACACTGGTCTCCTAGTACACCCTCAATCTGGCCTATTGGCAGACTTTTTATTTCTGATTATCTACAGTCTTCCTTTCATCCATCACTGCATCTCCTTGCTCACCTTCTCTCACTGTGTCTATCCTCCAGGGAAAACAGAAGGCGGATAAGAACCGTGCCCGTGTGGAGGAGAACTTCCTGAAGCAGACCCACAATCAGCGCCAGGAGGCTGCTCAGACCCGGCGGGAGGAGAAGAAGAGGGCTGAGAAGGAGAGGATCATGAGCGAGGAGGATCCTGAGAGACAGCGCCGCCTGGAGGTCAGCTCCACCACAGCCCACCAGCAGAATAACACACTGGAACGCTA
The DNA here is from genome assembly GCF_029448725.1 of Salvelinus fontinalis. Taxonomy (NCBI): domain Eukaryota; kingdom Metazoa; phylum Chordata; class Actinopteri; order Salmoniformes; family Salmonidae; genus Salvelinus; species Salvelinus fontinalis. The sequence goes on from NC_074698.1 coordinate 24,852,427, forward strand.
CACACTGTAACATTACACATTGGAACACAGCACACTGTTCATCTTGGCCTTCTTTGTACCTCTTCCTCTAACTGTCTCTATGGTGTTTCTCCCTTTTCCAGGAGGCTTCTCAACGTCGTGATCAGAAGAAGATTGAGAAGAAGCAGATGAAGATGAAGCAGATCAAAGTCAAAGCCATGTGAGGACAGACAGCTACAGGGATTCAATCACACAGCTCAGACGGTTTCCACTGCTTCCATCCTTCTCTCTCACTTCAGCGCCCAGTTCTGGCTCACACAGACATTACCTTCTCCATGGGTGTGTCAAGCGTAGCTGTTTCTGTTCTCATGGAAACACTTTGTCCAATCAGAGTGGGGTTTTCCTTGGCTGTGAGTGAGCTGCTAGTGACAAGCGAGAGGGACAGAGGAGTTTTGTATATCAAGTCTATGGCCATGACGACCCGTGCCAGTTTTTTTTCTGTTGACTTTTTCTTCTGCCTAGGTCTTCATTGCTCTTTTCAAAGCAAGTCGGCTCAATGAGCTTATTTTTCGAATCGACAGGGATTGGGTATTGCACCTCTTGGTGGGAAATAAAATGCTCATATTTTAATAGGAATGAAGGCATGTGAGGCCTGTTTGAGTTATTAAGTTAACACTGGATGCTACAAGACGAGATGCAATGTATCCCATTTTAATTTATATCTAAGTGACAGTCCTTACAAGCAATGTCTGGTGAATTTCTAAGCAAACAATAAAATGCACTGGAAGCTATTGAACAATCTCATTTCTGTCTTTTTTTAGAGGAGTTGTGTCTTGCGGGTAGGTGCTTATAAATGGACCAATGGTACGGTAAGTCTAGTGCTAAATTTGACCCAAAGATTGAGTGCGCAGAGAGATTGTCTAGGCTACTGGGTTCAAACTAAGCTGTCCTGGTGGGCTTAATGTCAACTCACTTGTCTCCTATATTCTACAGTAGCCTTTTTTGGAAACCACCATTTCTGCCAGCATGTTGATTCTTATTGGGGAGTAAGTATTGTAATTTTTATGACCTAGTACTGTAGTTTAACAAAAGCCCACCTAGGAAGTCATGTTGAGGATAATTTAATTAAGGATGCTTCAAGGTCACTGAAAAAAAAAATCTGCAGTAACACATATAAAAGTATTCAGACCCTTTGCTATGAGACTCAAAATTGAGCTCAGGTGCATCCTGTTTCCATTGATCATCCTTGATGTTTCTACAACTTGATTGGAGTCCACCTGTGGTAAATGCACATGAGAAAGACCTTGGTCAGGGAGGTGACCAAGACCCCGATGGTCCCTGACAGTGCTCCAATGTGGAGATTGGGGAATAATCCAGAAGGACAACCATCTCTGCAGCATTCTACCAATCAGGCCTTTATGGTAGAGTGGCCAGACTGAAGCCACTGCTCAGTAAAAGGCACATGACAGCCCACTTGGAGTTTGCCAAAAGACACTCAGACCATGAAACAAGATTCTCTGGTCTGATGAAACCAAGATTGAACTCTTTGCCCTGAATGCCAAGCGTTACGTCTGGAGGAATCCTGGCACCATCCCTACGGTGAAGCATGGTGGTGGCAGCATCCTGTTGTGGGTATGTTTTTCAGCGGCAGGGACTGGGAGACTAGTCAGGAATGAGGGAAAGACCAAAGCAGCATAATACAGAGATCCTTGATGACAACCTGCTCCAGAGTGCTCAGGACATCAGACTGAGGCGACGGTTCACCTTCCAACAGGCCAACGACCCTAAGCACACAGCCAAGACTACACAGGAGTGGCTTCGGGGAAAGTCTGAATGTCCTTGAGTGGGCCATCCAGAGCCAAGACTTGAACCCTAACATCTGTGCCAAACTTGTAGTGTCATACCCAAGAAGACTCAATGCTGTAATCGCTGCCAAAGGTGCTTAAACAAAGTACTGAGTAAAGGGTCTGATTACATATGTAAATGTTATGTTTTATTTGTAATAAATTTGCCAAAATTTCTAAACCTGCTTTAGATTTGTCATTATGGAGTATTGTGTGTATTATGAGAAACAACATGTGGTAAAAGTAGAGCGTTCTGAATGCACTGTATCATGTATATTTTGTTAACTGTCCGGATGGCTTGGTCTTGGATGAGCTTACAGCACTTCCATTGCAAACTGAAAGCTCGTTGTGTATTCAGCTCACTGTCTGGACCCATGTGATAACTGGAAGAGTGAAGTAGGAGATGGAACTTAAGTGTTTGTCAGTAATGTTACCTTTTTTTAAATCGTCATAGCAGGCACAGGTATACATGATGCTAGCTACATACTCGTATTTGATTAATAAATAAACATGTTTTTTTGCAAACCTTTGATAAAAAGGACCACGCCAATGTAGCTTTAAACGTCCGTTGTATACTTCTGGCATACTGCAAACTTGCCCCCAGCCTGGCGCTGTTGTCAAAACAATGGCAACGTCACACACTAGCTAGTTGTGCTTTGCTGAGGAATATTTTGTTTTTGTCCGCTCACACAGGAGTAATGTTTTTGTTTAAGGGGGTGCTGCAGCAACCCTACTTCCCGCATCTATGAACATAACCCTTGTTACTTGTGTGACGTATGTGATCATGTGTCTCGTTTCCCTGCGGTGCCATGTTTGGCCACATGATGGCAGTGTTGTCCCTTGATAGTTTCCTTGTGCAGTAGTTCTTTTGAAACTTCTTTGGTACTCCGTAGACATAATATAACTAAGTAAAGACGTTCAAAACTTGAGGTATGAGGATAATTAAATAATACATTTTTCTGTGTCAATGTCCTGCAAGTTATACTAAATGCAATGGGTATCCCAAAGGCCACATCTGATACATTGATCCTTACATTCGCCACAAGTAGTCATAGACAAGAGAAGGCACAGACGAATAGTTTTTTAAATCCTATAGCTACCTGTATGTAGTAGGCACATCCAACAGAAAAAATGTTAATATATTTTTAGTCGGTGACTTTTGTATTTTGACTGAGTTGACTATTCCGTTTATTTTCGTGTATCTGGATGGAGTATGAGGAAAGTGCTGACTTCGAATGACGAAATGTATTCGCAAAGACTGATGGAGTGCAGGCGAGGCTTTCAGGTTTGTTACGCGATGGCCGCTCGTTTAACATTATTTTGTTTTAGGACATAAACAAATAGTTCGTGAAATATTACGCTTTGTATGGTAACTACACAGCACCGGGAAAGTATCGACATTGTTAGAACTGAGCTATCGTGCCCACTGGCAAAAACGGAGTTATCTTTTCAGTTTGATACTCAGTGTTTTTCCCCGTTCGTCCTAGGCCTAGGTTCACTTGAGCGGCGGGTTGGTAGTTTCGGATGAAACGGGCAATCGGTTTGAGAGAGGCAGGTTCGGTTAGGCGAGTGAATGACGATTAGCAAGCTAACTTAGGTCGATCTTTGCATCGTTGTACAGAAATAATATTTTGAATAACCACTTTAAAATTTATGAAACTTAACTAGCTAGTTGGGATTTGAATAGCTACCTAGGTAACAAGCTAACTTGTTAAATTAAACTGAGTATGGTAGCAGCTAACGCTAGCTACACATGCTAATCTAGTTTATATATAGCTAGTTAGTTAAGGTGATCCGAAGTATATAACTAACGTTTCAATAAGCTACCGTAGTTATCTAAATCATAACTAGCGGGTTGAAAATAGTGGAATCCTATCAAAACACAGCTAGCTAGCGTGTGACGTTGTCATTGTTTTGACAGCAGCACCAGGCTGGAGCGAGTTTACAGTATGCCAGAGGTAGGTTACCAATGACAAGAACTGACGTTTGATGCTACATTGATGTGACCTGTTTTATCAAAGAAGGTTTTCTAAAACATGTTTTATTTAACCAAATACGAGTATGTAGCTAGCGTCATGTATACTTGTGCCTGTTATGAGGATACAAAATTATGGAAACGTTAGTGCCAGAACACTTAATTCAGTTGCATCTCCCACTTCACTCTTCCAGTTATAGCATGGATCCAGACAGTGAGCCGGATACACAACGAGCTCTCAGTTTGCAATGGAAGAGCTATAAGCTCGTCCAAGACCCAGCCATCCGGAGGGTTAACAACAAAATATACCGATATGATGGGGTGCATTTCAGTGTGCCGGTTGGTATTGTTTTTACATACCTTTTAATTTTTTTTTGGAGTAGGGTTGTTGTACATGTCCTGAATTGTAACATGAGCCTTTGACTTTTACTTGTCATCTCTCCAGGACTCGGGGTTCCCCCCAGTGGGAGATTTGCGGGACCCTCGACCTCGTAGAATCTGGTCCAGGCACACAGAGATGACTCTGCCAGTACCCAAGTTCAAAGTTAGGACCCTAACTAACTTGCTGACTCATCATACACTCACACCAGCCTCACTCTCTAAAAGCTGCACTGTAGCATGCTATCTCTAATTTTCTTATTTTGTTCCCAAAGCTGGATGAGTTCTACGTGGGCCCCATTCCCCTCAAGGAGGTGACCTTCGCTCGCCTCAATGACAACATCAAGGAACCCTTCCTGGCTGAGATGTGCGCAAAGTTTGGAGAGGTGGAGGAGATGGAGATATTGTTTCACCCCAAGACCCGTAAGCACCTGGGCCTGGCCCGCGTGCTCTTCACCAGCACCAGGGGGGCGAAGGACACGGTCAAACACCTGCACAACACCTCCGTCATGGGTAACATCATTCACGCTCAGCTGGACATCAAAGGTATGACATGGATTCATGGCTTAATATCTATGTTTGATTTGATGTAAAAATCTATTTTGTATAAAAATAACTTCTATTGCAATTACTATTGAAGTATAGAGGTGTTTTATGGGGACATAATTGTTGTCACATTTGAATTTTGTGAAGATATTAGCTACATCCTTGTCTTATGGGTATGTTTGTGTGTATCTGCAGGCCAGCAGAGGCAGAAGTATTATGACCTGATAGTGAGTGGCTCCTACACGCCCCAGACTGTGCCCACAGGAGGCAAGGCCCTGACAGAGCGGTTCCAGCCCCCAGCGCCAACACAACCAGACACGGTACACTCACGAAGGGCTCATCACAACCATCCTACTGACAGTTTCATGGAGGATTTACCTTTATGGTCCATCATTCTTGAGAGGCTTTCATAAATTTCTACTGTGTAATGTTTTTTACTTTCTCTGTCTAATTCTCCCATCTTCCTGTTCCTCTCTCTCTTTGTAGTCGTCAGATATCAGGCGGAGACTGTCCTCTGAGATAGCTGGCCTGGCTGTGGGCTTGGCTGCAGGGGTACCGGCTCTCACCCCTGGGAGCACCACCCCCTGCTCTGTGGACACAGGCTTCAGTGAGCAGCGTCTAGACACGACCCCCTCCTCCATGGGGGGGCCCTACACCCCAGGCTCCTCCGCTTCCTCGCAGGGAGGAGGAACGCCCTACACCCCTCGCTCTGTCTCACAGGACTCGGGCTACGCTGTTGCCAGGTCAGTATTGGGGAGAATGCATAGTAGCTCAGTTGTTCATTTATCCAAAACTGTGTTTGTCATTCCAAAAAGATATACACATTTCTCTTTATTAGGATAGTAATAGTCAATGTGGTAACTTGTGTTATATATAAACCCTCTATGAACCCTCTTTCTCCTTTTGTTTCTTAGACAAGTTGGATACAGTGCTGGCCCATTGACCAGTGGCTACCCTCCCCAGGACATGCTTCCCTCCTCCTCCTGCTCCTCCTCTACCGTCTCCTCCTCAGTCGGGGCATACAAAGCTCCCCGGTACTCGGAGGACCCCCATGCACCCCCTCAAGACCCCTACCAAAGGTGTCGCCCCACATACCCCCCTACCGGCCCTTTCCGTCCTAACGAGCCCCCGCTCTACCCCACATACCCAAACACTGGAGGGGCTGGACAGCACATGGCACACCACCCTGCAATGCCTCCCCCACCTCTTGCACCCCAGTACGAGCAGCCTCCTCTGGCAGACCGGGACAGAGAGAGGGACAGAGAGCGGGACAGGGACTCAGGAGGGCGGTACGGTGCCAGTGGGATTGGCTCTAGAAGGTCATCTTACCAGGAGGCCAACTCTTCCTCCAAGTATTCCCACCACTCGCATCACTCAGAGAGGGAGAGGGGCTACAGACGGGACAGCCTGGGCTCCAGAGAACACGGCAGACACCGTAACCACCACTCACACAATCACAGCAGCAGTAGTAGCAGTAGTAGTAGCAGCAGCCGGCGACGGAGCAGCCACGACCGAGACAGCAGGGAGAGGGACAGAGACAGCGACTACTCAAACAGCTCTGACCCCAGATTCAACTCCAACTCCCACCGCTCCTCCTCCAACAGCCTGTCCCCGCCTCCATCTGCCTACCCCTCCTACTCCTCCTCCAAAGACCAACCCCCTCCCCACAACCCCTCTGTCTCCTCCCGCCTAGAGCCCTCCTCAGTGTATCGTGCCCAGCCTAGTGGTGCTGGTTCTGGGGAGAGGGGGTCTGTGTCTGACAAGGACCCCCGATCCCACCACACCCCTCTGCCGCCCCCTCCACCACCTCCCCTCCCCCCTGCCTCTGTGATAGCGGCGGCTGTAGCAGAGACGCTCAGCACTCTTGACTTTGGCCAGGAGAGCCCAGTCAGAGAGGAGACGTGGACCAAGCCCAAACGCCAGCCCACCACCCCACCTCCCCCTCCTCAGCATCCCTCCACCCCTCCCTCTTCTCCACCCCACTCCTCCATCGCTTCCTCCTCCACTTCACCCTCCTCCACCTCCCTCCCACACCATCTCCCCTCCTCCACTTCCCTCTCCCCACCCCCCCAGCGAGACTCCTCCTCCCCGGAGCCAGATTCCACCAATGAGAGCCTGCCATTTGTCTACCACAGCAGCAGCTTAGACTCTCGTATTGAGATGCTCCTGAAAGAGCAGAAAGCTAAGTTCTCCTTCCTGCCCTCCGATGAAGATGAGGAAGAGGACAGGAAGGACGAAAGGCAGAGAGAGAAGGTGGCAGCAGCAGGAGAGGGAGGAGCAGGGAAGGGAGGATCAGCAGGCGAGGGCAGGAGCAATAAGCAGAGGGAGCAGGATGGAGAGAAAGACAGGCGGAGGAGACAAGGAGGAGATGGTGGAGGCCAGCAGAGGAGGAAAGGAGAGAGGGATAGAGACGGCCGTAGAGGGAGGAAGCAGAAAACGGGGGGAGAGGGGAGGAAGAGTCCCACTGTAGTAGCACAAGCTACCCCCTCCTCCTCCACCTTCTCTCCACGCGTCCCCACCACAGATGACCATACTAGTCTCCATGGAACAGGACCTCTGCAGGAGGAGACAGCCCAACCTGAGCCTATTGATCCAAGGACCAGACAAGGGGCACAGACACCCCCCTACAACGGAAAGAGTCAGGTAAGAACATCTTACAGATTGTATGGAAACGTTGGTGTATTAGCGGGGATTGTCAGTTGATGCAAAAGTGTGGGAAATTTGTGAATTCTCTCTTTCCTTCCTGCAGTCATCCCCTCATTCCTCTGGGGAAGACATGGAGATCTCCGACGAGGATGAAGAACACACCATTACAGCAGTGACCACCCACCACGCCACTCCTTCCTCCGTCTCTTCTCCATCTTCATCCCAGGCCCCCCTGCCCTCCCAGACAGACCCCTCTGCCTCCCCCACTGACCCAACACAGCACTTTGGCACGTCCATGCCTGCTCCACCCATCCCCTCTTACCCCCCTCACCTCCCTCCCCCGGGCTTTTCCCTGCAGCCCCCTCCACCCCCCTGCATCCCCCCACCGCTGGGCCACATGGAGCTGCACTCTGAGTACCCTCCTCCCATGCCCCCACACATGTATGACTATGCCAGCAGTATGGAGCTTATGAACCAGTACAGTGGCGGAGCCCCCATGTCCTTCCAGATGCAGACCCAGATGCTGAGTCGGCTGCACCAGCTGAGGATGTCCTCTAATGGCACCGCTGCCCCTGGCGACGCCCCCCCTTCAGACTACTACCACTCCATGCCCCCTCCCCCACACACCCACCACCCCTACATGGACCAAGAAGGGGGTGGCTATGAGCAGGACCAGCACTACATGCCCCCCCACATGCCCTACGCCTACCCTGGCCCCTCTCAGATGCCCCACCACCACGCCATCCCCCCTCCACACACGGGCTGGGCCCCGCATGTCTTACCCGAACACTACGCGTACCACACCCCTCCGCCCTATGGGACTATGCCTCCTGTGGGGGGAGAGGCCCAGTACGGGGCGGAGGGGGACCCCCAAATGCCCCTGCTAACAGAGAACCCCCACGAGGCCACAGTGCAGCTGGTGCTGGCCACCCTCATCCAGGAGATGAAGAGCATCATGCAGAGGGACCTCAACCGCAAGATGGTGGAGAACATCGCCTTTGGAACCTTTGACGAGTGGTGGGAGCGCAAGGAGACCAAAGCCAAGGTAAGAGAGTGGAACAACATGTTCAGAAAGCACAGAAAAAATGCCCTATACTACATATCTGGTTTGAGGAGTTAGTGAGGTTACTTTGGTCAACCCTTGAGTTCAACTCGGGATAACTGGTACCATGAAAGTGACTCACCCTTCAGCCTGGTACTTTTCTATGGCAACGAATCCTTCAGAACTAACCTGCAGGCTAACTTAGGGCTAAGTCCATTTATCCTGAATGAAGTGTCTGCCATGAGTTGAGGACCAAATGAATCCGATTCCCTCCCTCTCCCTCCCTCCATCATCCCCCTCATTTTATTAATCAAATGGTGTTTTGTATGTTAAACATAAATGTTAAAATACCTATCGCATTACAATTAGTAATGACAGAATGCATTTGAAACTTGACGCACAATTAAAATGTGTCACTTTCTCACCCGTGGATTGATGTTTCAGTATTGTCTCGACGAGTTTGTTGTTCGATTAGCGACGTGCGACATGCAAGCGCAGTTACAAGCCTGCTAGAGTTAGCGGCAGGCGGACAAGCAATATCCACCCTTGTATTACGGATGAAATCTGAGCTGGAATGTGAAGCTAACTGAAGCTGGCTAGCTTCTGAAAACCCTGAGTAGATCTAGCTTGCATCGTAGTATACCCATCTGGTCAATTTAAATGGGTTTCTGATTTCTGTTTTTTAAGTCATACATGGTTTTCCTGTTATTTTTTATTTTTTTATTCATTATTTGATTTGCTGTGATACCCATTGGCTTTTGTAAATCCACATCTGTCCTCCCTCCCCAGCCGTTCCAGACCATGGTTCGGGGTGTGGCTGCAGTGAGGGACGAGGACAAGAAGGAGGAGAACAAGGCCAGCAGCAAGCCCCGGGAGCCCCTCATGTCTCTGGTGGACTGGGCCAAGAGTGGAGGAATGGAAGGCTTCTCACTGAGAGGGGCGCTACGACTTCCCTCATTCAAGGTAAACAAGTACACAGAGGCAGCAGTTGGAACTGGGGAATTGTCAGTTACTGATACATACATGTTTGTACTGTGCATAGGAAATAGAGATGGATTAGTACTGTACATGTATAGACATTACACTAATACATGTTCATGTATAGACATTACACTAATACATGTTCATGTATAGACATTACACTAATACATGTTCATGTATATAGACATTACACTAATACATGTTCATGTATATAGACATTACAATAATACATGTACATGTATAGACATTACAATAATACATGTTCATGTATAGACATTACATTAATACATGTTCATGTATAGACATTACACTAATACATGTTCATGTATAGACATTACACTAATACATGTTCATGTATAGACATTACACTAATACATGTTCATGTATAGACATTACACTAATACATGTTCATGTATAGACATTACACTAATACATGTTCATGTATAGACATTACACTAATACATGTTCATGTATATAGACATTACACTAATACATGTTCATGTATAGACATTACACTAATACATGTTCATGTATAGACATTACACAAATACATGTTCATGTATAGACATTACACTAATACATGTTCGTGTATATAGACATTACACTAATACATGTTCGTGTATATAGACATTACACTAATACATGTTCGTGTATATAGACATTACACTAATACATGTTCGTGTATATAGACATTACACTAATACATGTTCATGTATATAGACATTACACTAATACATGTTCATGTATATAGACATTACACTAATACATGTTCATGTATATAGACATTACACTAATACATGTTCATGTATATAGACATTACACTAATACATGTTCATGTATATAGACATTACACTAATACATGTTCATGTATATAGACATTACACTAATACATGTTCATGTATATAGACATTACACTAATACATGTTCATGTATATAGACATTACACTAATACATGTTCATGTATATAGACATTACACTAATACATGTTCGTGTATATAGACATTACACTAATACATGTTCGTGTATATAGACATTACACTAATACATGTTCGTGTATATAGACATTACACTAATACATGTTCGTGTATATAGACATTACACTAATACATGTTCGTGTATATAGACATTACACTAATACATGTTCGTGTATATAGACATTACACTAATGCATGTTCGTGTATATAGACATTACACTAATGCATGTTCGTGTATATAGACATTACACTAATGCATGTTCGTGTATATAGACATTACACTAATACATGTTCATGTATATAGACATTACACTAATGCATGTATATAGACATTACACTAATGCATGTTCGTGTATATAGACATTACACTAATGCATGTGTATAGACATTACACTAATGCATGTTCGTGTATATAGACATTACACTAATGCATGTTCGTGTATATAGACATTACACTAATACATGTTCGTGTATATAGACATTACACTAATACATGTTCGTGTATATAGACATTACACTAATACATGTTCGTGTATATAGACATTACACTAATACATGTTCGTGTATATAGACATTACACTAATACATGTTCGTGTATATAGACATTACACTAATGCATGTTCGTGTATATAGACATTACACTAATGCATGTTCGTGTATATAGACATTACACTAATGCATGTTCGTGTATATAGACATTACACTAATACATGTTCATGTATATAGACATTACACTAATGCATGTATATAGACATTACACTAATGCATGTTCGTGTATATAGACATTACACTAATGCATGTGTATAGACATTACACTAATGCATGTTCGTGTATATAGACATTACACTAATGCATGTTCGTGTATATAGACATTACACTAATGCATGTTCGTGTATATAGACATTACACTAATGCATGTATATAGACATTACACTAATGCATGTATATAGACATTACACTAATGCATGTTCGTGTATATAGACATTACACTAATGCATGTGTATAGACATTACACTAATGCATGTTCGTGTATATAGACATTACACTAATGCATGTTCGTGTATATAGACATTACACTAATGCATGTATATAGACATTACACTAATGCATGTTCGTGTATATAGACATTACACTAATGCATGTATATAGACATTACACTAATGCATGTTCGTGTATATAGACATTACACTAATGCATGTATATAGACATTACACTAATGCATGTATATAGACATTACACTAATGCATGTTCGTGTATATAGACATTACACTAATGCATGTTCGTGTATATAGACATTACACTAATGCATGTTCGTGTATATAGACATTACACTAATGCGTGTATATAGACATTACACTAATGCATGTTCGTGTATATAGACATTACACTAATGCATGTCTATAGACATTACACTAATGCATGTTCATGTATATAGACATTACACTAATGCATGTCTATAGACATTACACTAATGCATGTTCGTGTATATAGACATTACACTAATGCATGTATATAGACATTACACTAATGCATGTTCGTGTATATAGACATTACACTAATGCATGTTCGTGTATATAGACATTACACTAATACATGTATAGACATTACACTAATGCATGTTCATGTATATAGACATTACACTAATGCTTGTTCATGTATATAGACATTACACTAATACATGTGTATAGACATTACACTAATACATGTTCATGTATATAGACATTACACTAATGCATGTTCATGTATATAGACATTACACTAATGCATGTTCATGTATAGACATTACACTAATGCATGTTCATGTATAGACATTACACTAATGCATGTTCATGTATATAGACATTACACTAATGCATGTTCATGTATAGACATTACACTAATGCATGTGTATAGACATTACACTAATACATGTTCATGTATATAGACATTACACTAATGCATGTTCATGTATATAGACATTACACTAATGCATGTTCATGTATAGACATTACACTAATGCATGTATATAGACATTACACTAATACATGTTCATGTATATAGACATTACACTAATGCATGTTCATGTATATAGACATTACACTAATGCATGTTCATGTATAGACATTACACTAATGCATGTATATAGACATTACACTAATACATGTTCATGTATAGACATTACACTAATACATGTTCATGTATATAGACATTACACTAATACATGTTCATGTATATAGACATTACACTAATACATGTTCATGTATATAGACATTACACTAATACATGTTCGTGTATATAGACATTACACTAATACATGTGTATAGACATTACACTAATGCGTGTATATAGACATTACACTAATGCATGTTCGTGTATATAGACATTACACTAATGCATGTCTATAGACATTACACTAATGCATGTTCATGTATATAGACATTACACTAATGCATGTCTATAGACATTACACTAATGCATGTTCGTGTATATAGACATTACACTAATGCATGTATATAGACATTACACTAATGCATGTTCGTGTATATAGACATTACACTAATGCATGTTCGTGTATATAGACATTACACTAATACATGTATAGACATTACACTAATGCATGTTCATGTATATAGACATTACACTAATGCTTGTTCATGTATATAGACATTACACTAATACATGTGTATAGACATTACACTAATACATGTTCATGTATATAGACATTACACTAATGCATGTTCATGTATATAGACATTACACTAATGCATGTTCGTGTGTATAGACATTACACTAATACATGTTCATGTATAGACATTACACTAATGCATGTTCGTGTGTATAGACATTACACTAATACATGTTCATGTATAGACATTACACTAATGCATGTTCATGTATATAGACATTACACTAATGCATGTTCATGTATAGACATTACACTAATGCATGTATATAGACATTACACTAATACATGTTCATGTATAGACATTACACTAATACATGTTCATGTATATAGACATTACACTAATACATGTTCATGTATATAGACATTACACTAATACATGTTCATGTATATAGACATTACACTAATACATGTTCGTGTATATAGACATTACACTAATGCATGTGTATAGACATTACACTAATACATGTTCATGTATATAGACATTACACTAATACATGTTCGTGTATATAGACATTACACTAATACATGTTCGTGTATATAGACATTACACTAATGCATGTGTATAGACATTACACTAATACATGTTCGTGTATATAGACATTACACTAATACATGTATAGACATTACACTAATGCATGTTCATGTATATAGACATTACACTAATACATGTTCGTGTATATAGACATTACACTAATGCATGTGTATAGACATTACACTAATACATGTTCATGTATAGACATTACACTAATACATGTTCATGTATATAGACATTACACTAATACATGTTCATGTATATAGACATTACACTAATACATGTTCGTGTATATAGACATTACACTAATACATGTTCGTGTATATAGACATTACACTAATGCATGTTCATGTATATAGACATTACACTAATGCATGTTCATGTATATAGACATTACACTAATACATGTATATAGACATTACACTAATGCATGTATATAGACATTACACTAATGCATGTATATAGACATTACACTAATGCATGTATATAGACATTACACTAATACATGTATATAGACATTACACTAATGCATGTATATAGACATTACACTAATGCATGTTCATGTATATAGACATTACACTAATGCATGTTCATGTATATAGACATTACACTAATGCATGTTCATGTATATAGACATTACACTAATGCATGTGTATAGACATTACACTAATGCATGTTCATGTATATAGACATTACACTAATGCTTGTTCATGTATATAGACATTACACTAATGCATGTTCATGTATATAGACATTACACTAATGCATGTGTATAGACATTACACTAATGCATGTTCATGTATATAGACATTACACTAATGCATGTTCATGTATATAGACATTACACTAATGCATGTTCATGTATATAGACATTACACTAATACATGTTCATGTATATAGACATTACACTAATACATGTTCATGTATAGACATTACACTAATACATGTTCATGTATAGACATTACACTAATGCATGTTCGTGTATATAGACATTACACTAATGCATGTTCGTGTATATAGACATTACACTAATACATGTTCGTGTATATAGACATTACACTAATACATGTTCGTGTATATAGACATTACACTAATACATGTATAGACATTACACTAATGCATGTTCGTGTATATAGACATTACACTAATACATGTATAGACATTACACTAATGCATGTTCGTGTATATAGACATTACACTAATGCATGTTCGTGTATATAGACATTACACTAATACATGTTCGTGTATATAGACATTACACTAATACATGTTCGTGTATATAGACATTACACTAATACATGTATAGACATTACACTAATGCATGTTCGTGTATATAGACATTACACTAATACATGTTCGTGTATATAGACATTACACTAATACATGTATAGACATTACACTAATGCATGTTCGTGTATATAGACATTACACTAATGCATGTTCGTGTATATAGACATTACACTAATACATGTTCATGTATATAGACATTACACTAATGCATGTTCATGTATATAGACATTACACTAATACATGTATATAGACATTACACTAATGCATGTATATAGACATTACACTAATGCATGTATATAGACATTACACTAATACATGTTCATGTATATAGACATTACACTAATGCATGTTCATGTATATAGACATTACACTAATACATGTATATAGACATTACACTAATGCATGTATATAGACATTACACTAATGCATGTATATAGACATTACACTAATACATGTTCATGTATATAGACATTACACTAATACATGTATAGACATTACACTAATGCATGTATATAGACATTACACTAATACATGTTCATGTATATAGACATTACACTAATGCATGTTCGTGTATATAGACATTACACTAATGCATGTATATAGACATTACACTAATACATGTTCGTGTATATAGACATTACACTAATGCATGTTCATGTATATAGACATTACACTAATGCATGTTCATGTATATAGACATTACACTAATGCATGTTCATGTATATAGACATTACACTAATGCATGTTCATGTATATAGACATTACACTAATACATGTTCATGTATAGACATTACACTAATACATGTATATAGACATTACACTAATACATGTTCATGTATATAGACATTACACTAATACATGTATATAGACATTACACTAATACATGTTCATGTATATAGACATTACACTAATGCATGTTCATGTATATAGACATTACACTAATACATGTATATAGACATTACACTAATGCATGTATATAGACATTACACTAATGCATGTATATAGACATTACACTAATACATGTTCATGTATATAGACATTACACTAATGCATGTTCATGTATATAGACATTACACTAATACATGTATATAGACATTACACTAATGCATGTATATAGACATTACACTAATGCATGTATATAGACATTACACTAATACATGTTCATGTATATAGACATTACACTAATACATGTATAGACATTACACTAATGCATGTATATAGACATTACACTAATACATGTTCATGTATATAGACATTACACTAATGCATGTTCGTGTATATAGACATTACACTAATGCATGTATATAGACATTACACTAATACATGTTCGTGTATATAGACATTACACTAATGCATGTTCATGTATATAGACATTACACTAATGCATGTTCATGTATATAGACATTACACTAATGCATGTTCATGTATATAGACATTACACTAATGCATGTTCATGTATATAGACATTACACTAATGCATGTTCATGTATATAGACATTACACTAATACATGTTCATGTATAGACATTACACTAATGCATGTTCATGTATATAGACATTACACTAATACATGTATATAGACATTACACTAATACATGTATATAGACATTACACTAATACATGTTCATGTATATAGACATTACACTAATACATGTTCGTGTATATAGACATTACACTAATACATGTATATAGACATTACACTAATACATGTATATAGACATTACACTAATACATGTATAAAGACATTACACTAATACATGTATATAGACATTACACTAATACATGTATATAGACATTACACTAATACATGTATATAGACATTACACTAATACATGTTCATGTATATAGACATTACACTAATACATGTATATAGACATTACACTAATGCATGTTCATGTATAGACATTACACTAATGCATGTTCATGTATAGACATTACACTAATACATGTATATAGACATTACACTAATACATGTATATAGACATTACACTAATACATGTATATAGACATTACACTAATACATGTATATAGACATTACACTAATACATGTATATAGACATTACACTAATACATGTATATAGACATTACACTAATACATGTATATAGACATTACACTAATACATGTATATAGACATTACACTAATACATGTATATAGACATTACACTAATACATGTATATAGACATTACACTAATACATGTATATAGACATTACACTAATACATGTATATAGACATTACACTAATACATGTATATAGACATTACACTAATGCATGTATATAGACATTACACTAATGCATGTATATAGACATTACACTAATGCATGTATATAGACATTACACTAATACATGTTCGTGTATATAGACATTACACTAATACATGTTCGTGTATATAGACATTACACTAATACATGTTCGTGTATAGACATTACACTAATACATGTTCATGTATATAGACATTACACTAATACATGTTCATGTATATAGACATTACACTAATACATGTTCATGTATATAGACATTACACTAATACATGTTCATGTATATAGACATTACTCCAATGTATCCATCCATTCACTTCGGGATTTTTTCCACCATAACTTATCATGATATTAACTGTGTGTATTGTGTCCAGGTGAAGAGGAAAGAACCTCTGGAGCTAGCAGAGGTAGGAGAGATGAAGAGACCCAAGACACCGCCAGAGGATGACGACGAAGGTGAGCTTTTCATCAATGACCCCCTCCTTTGGGAATCCCTTTGGGGATTTGTCACCGACTGTCTTTGTGTTTCCTATGTTTGCTCACCTTCTCTCACCTTCTCCCCCCAGACTCGTACCATGACAAGGGTCTAGAGGGAAGAATGGCAGATGGGGAGGGCCACAGGGCTGAGAGGGACAGCAGGCGGAGGAAGAAGAAGACGAGAAGTCGGAAACCTTGGGACCTGGACAGCGAAGGAGAAGAGACTTCTGACGGTTCTTCTTCAGATAAGGTGTGTGCATGTGCAAGGGATAATTTAGCATGAAAATGTTTCTCCACATAATAAAGTTTATCTTATCTCAAAAATTGAATAAATGGCTACAGAAACAATAATGCAGGATTCTTCTAATCAGTTGATGATTTCCGCAAGCAGTACATACTGTCAGTGTTGTTGTATTTCCCCATAGTGCTGGCTAGATGGCAGCATTTCACTGTATACCTCTTCATACTCTGCTGTACTTTGGCTTCATTGACTTGGGTTGAACCTGAGACACTGTTGTATATTATCACAAACTGTGTCCTTCTGTTCCTCTCTGTAGGAGGACGAGGAGGAGGGAAGTGACAAGGGGTCAGAAGGTAAATCTAGCATTCTTCATGTTATCCTTATTGAAGCCAATGTGCCCCCCTCACAGGCTTTCTTATCTACCTTTTCCATCATACCATCTTATCATCTCTCACTTCCTCTCACTTCTTTCTTCAGATGAGGCCTTGAGTGTGGACAGCGATGATGAGAGCCTCTCCTCATCCACAGAGAGTTCTTCCTCCTCAACATCATCATCCTCCTCTTCCTCTGAAGACGAAGAGGAAGGAGAGCAGGCCGGCAGTGGACTGGACACCATGGATGAGTCTACGATGGACAGCACAGCTCTGGATACAGAGAAGGGGGATGACCGGTACGTTTTGAACAGTGTTCCTGATTTTGAATATACCTGTATATAAGTATCCAAAATGTTTTCTATATATTTTCTATGGAAGTGTCTTTATTGAAACTTGATTTGTTGCTCAATGTGTGTCTGGGTTGATACTGACCATTCCACTTGTTGTGCACTCCAGAGAAAAGTCTGCAGCTGCCGTTCCAAAAGCACCGCTCAGCGCCGAGATCAAAGCTGGTTAGTCACACATTTAGTTTCTCTGTTACTGATGTTCATTTCCATGGCAAGTGCCAATGTTGTTTTTCACCTGATTCATAATTCAAATATGTGCCCATATCTCAGAAATTGCTGCCAGCAAGAAGGATTCATCAACACTCAGCTCAAACGCTCGTCCTCCAGCCCCCCGCCCCTCCTCCCCAATTGTCATTGTGCCTCCTCTCAAGAAGCGAAGGAAGACCGTCTCGTTCTCTACCAGGGAGAGCGACTACAAACCCCACCTTCCAACGGTCCCCTTGTCCCCACCTCCCTCCACTGCCTCTCCTCTCTTGTCCCACATGAAATCTCACCTTCCAGACTCCATTTTCATCGCCTCCACACCTGGAACCACCCCCTCCAAGACTCTCTCACTCCTCCCCTTTGCCTCCAAACCAGGCGAAGGCAATGCCCTCTCTCCCTCCCCTGTTCTCACTGTTCCCTCGTCTGTACGCCCAGAAGACTCAAAAAAGAGCCCTGTCCCTCTGGTGTCCCCCCCAATCACCCCCACCAAGTCCCCCAACAAACGGGGGGCCTCCCCCAAATCCCCTGCTCCAGTGTGGGTGTGTCGCACCGTGCAGAACCTCCCCCTGGACCACGCCTCGATGGTCAAGATGGCCTTCGAGGAGGCCCCGCCCCCTGTCACAAAGGGCCGGGGCAGGGGACGCCCCAGGACTGTCAGCCTGTCGACCCCCACCCCTCTCCCCTCCTTCCACACCCTCAGAGAGGAGGAGGAGGAGGAGGGACTGCAGAGGCTGAGACTCAGTGAGCAGCTAGGAGCATCCAGCCTGCTACAGCTGGGTTCGGCCCCCACGGTTGATCTGTCTGTCCTGGCTGATGTGGCCCTGAAGCTGGACCCAGACGCTGGAGACTCAGAGGAGACGGAGACGTCAGACGAGGCAGAGGAGCAAAAGATGGAGGAGGAGATGCTCCTCTCTCCCAAAGCCCTACCCCTGGTTATGGACCCACAGGGCCTGTCTGCCCTGCAGGAACACAACTATTCCAAAGCCCCCTTCCACCTCATCCCTGCCCAAAAGAGGAGTGTCTCCAAACAGGAGCCTGGGGTGCTCCTCCCTGCAGACTTCAACCATCACGCCATCTCTGGGGTGCTGGAAGCTCCTGAGGAGGTCATAGGGGAACCCCTGCCCTCTAGGGAGAAACACCAGGCTGAGTGTCTGTCTGGCATGGGGCTGCTGTGTGAGGATGGAGACATGGCCAAGGCCTTTGTGCTGACACCTCTCACCCCATCAGCCAAGAGGAAGGGAATGGCGGCGAGGGGCAGCGAACTGGAGGAGATGGGGAAAGAGAAGAACAAGAAGAGGAGGAGGAAAGAGAAGGAAAATCTGGAGTTGCAGCAAATGAAAAAGCAGAAGGAACATCAGACCAAGAAACAGAAGAGGAAACTAGAGGTGTGAGGTTTTGTGGGTTTGTGCTTGAGTCAAGTGTCACAACTAAGAAGTGTTGAGCATGGTGCGTCAACATGTAAAGATAGGGTGTTGCTCAACCACAACTTACATTTACTGTAACTTTGTTGTCTTAAAATGACATGCAAAGCAACGTCTTTCCTCAATTGCACAAAGTTTCACAGCTTGACAGTTACATGGCCAAATTGTCATGTAAATATATATTAATAATGTCCAACAAATTACTACTAAATTACAGTCTAATCTAGAAAGTCCCATCCTATGGCCTGTATTGACCAGTATTTAAGAACCTGTTACAGGCTAATTTTAGTTCCTGAGTTGACTTCTTCCACTCTCCTTGTTCCTGTCCCTCTCCCACTCTCTCCCTCTTCCTGTCCCCGTTTCCTGTCAGGAGGTGGACCTGGAGGAGGATGTGGACGTGGAGCAGCTGGAGCCGGGTGAGCTGTCTAACACAGAGGACGAGGAAGATGAAGAGTGGGATGATGTGAGGAAGAGCGAGCGCCTCTTCCTCCAGGAGGCCGGGTTGACTTCGTCGCAGCGTTGGCCCAAGCCCATCCCTGCCCCGGAGCCCGTCACGTTTGACCAGCGCAGCGAGTTTGAGCAGATGACCATCCTGTATGACATCTGGAACTCTGGTCTAGACATGGAGGACATGACGCTGCTGAAGACGACCTACGAGAAGCTGCTGCAGGACGACCACAGCACCGACTGGCTCAACGACACACACTGGGTCCACCACACTGATATCCTTTACCTCTGGCAGGGCAGGGGGTTTGGAATGAGGGTTAGAAGCCCTGCTTGTGGTTTAGGATCTTCCATGTGTTGATGCCTCTTATGAACAGTTGAGCTGTGTTTTAAGTAATGTACCGGTTTGTGGAAGTCAGTGGAGGCTTCTGAGGGGAGGACGGCTCATAATAATGGCTTGAGCGGCGCAAATAGAATGGCATCATTCACCTGGAAACCTTGTGATTGATGTATTTGATACCATTCCACCTATTCTGCTCCAGCCATTACCATAAGCCCATCCTCCCCAATTAAGGTGCCACCAACCTCCTGTGGTGGAAGTAGATGAAATGGTGTGTAATGATGCATGTGTATTAAGATGGACTGGTGTGTGTTCAACAGTAACTGTTGTTAGCCTTAACGTGTGGCCTGCACTTACCAACATCCCTAACCCGCGGCGTAAGAAGAAGAGTGCAGACGGGCAGCTGCGGGAGCACGTGACAGGCTGTGCCAGGAGCGAGGGCTACTACGCCATCAGCAGGAAGGAGAAGGATGTCTACCTGGATCTGGAACTGCCTGAGCAGGCCCTACTGGAGGCTGCCGACTACGACGCCTCTGTACGCACACCTCTCTTTACTATCTCTCTCATTTTTATACTATATATAGTCTCTGGCTTTTCATACAATGGTGTCATGTTGTTGCTTGTCATAGGCTCTGTGGTCACAGGTTTTGTTCCAATAAGATTGATGACCTTTGGTCATTGAATACAGGAAAGTTGGTGAACAAGTAGTGTATTTCTTATTTTAGCATATGCTTCACAATGCTGTAGGAAGTCCCGCAGCGTTTGTCATGCAGATGTATTCAACAGCTTTGCGGCGTCTACTCGAGGCAATGAAAATGAACTCGCTTTACATCAGATTAACTATTTTATTGAGCATTTAGGGCAAAGTGCCT
Organism: Salvelinus fontinalis; assembly: GCF_029448725.1. Taxonomy (NCBI): domain Eukaryota; kingdom Metazoa; phylum Chordata; class Actinopteri; order Salmoniformes; family Salmonidae; genus Salvelinus; species Salvelinus fontinalis. The sequence continues at coordinate 24,874,235 of NC_074698.1, forward strand.
CTGACTCAATAGTATTTAGCTCAAGGCCATGTGATTGTGTGTGTCACTGGCTCAATGTAACTCTCCTTCTGTCCTCCCCCTCAGGGCTCAAACCGGCTGCTGTCCGAGAGACGGTCAGAGCAGCGCCGCCTCCTCAGTGCCATAGGCATCCCTGCAGTCATGGACTCTGACCTGCTCAAACTCAATCAGCTCAAGGTACACAACAGCAGCCTGGAACTGTGTGTACCACTGATATTATCTAACTGCTGTGTTACCTCTGCTCTACAACCACCATGTCATTTCCCATGGGTTTCATTCTGAGAACTTCTGTTACTGTGTAATGAAGACCTTGACCTTTTAAACCCATGCCAGTGTGTTGATAATGAGACTTTGATCCAGGACTATGGTGAAATCTAGAGATACGGGTGATATTGCATTCAATCCGGTTGTCTAGACAAAGCTTGATGAGTTGGTTATTTTAATCAGTTGTGTAGTGCTGGGGGGAGGGCAGGACGGAGTTTGTGAAACCGTGGACTAGAGTAACTAAATGAGTATTGCACCACTATGGCAATAACTCTTGCTTCCTTCCTCAGTTCCGTAAGAAGAAGCTTCGATTTGGCCGCAGTAGGATCCATGAATGGGGCCTGTTCACCATGGAACCCATTGCTGCTGACGAGATGGTCATTGAGTATGTGGGCCAGAATATCAGACAGGTACTGGTCATTGTACTGCTTGAGTGTATGTGTGTAGGGCCATATTGTAGTCTACGTCATTCAGCCGTAGTGTGGCGTCAGCATTAGCAATAGACACATGGCAAACATCAGTGTTTGTCTTTCCTGGGTGTTCAGCTGGCATCATTGTTTGACTGTTTGTGCCCGTTTCTTTGCCAGATGGTGGCTGACAACAGAGAGAAGCGTTATGCCCAGCAGGGCATTGGGAGCAGCTACCTGTTCAGAGTGGACCACGACACCATCATTGATGCTACCAAGTTAGGAAACCTGGCACGCTTCATCAACCACTGCTGCACTGTGAGTCAGCCTATACCTGCACAAGCAAAACAATACAGGATATAACAATGGAGTGAAACAACGTGAAGACTAAATAGAAATACACATATTTCTATCATAGATATTTAGTGACTCTGATACACACACAATGTTCACAGTAACATTGACTGGTAAGATCCTCTTAAGTCGTTTTGTTTTCTTTGAATTACCTATAACTGGTCTCTGTCCTCTTCCTTCCCCAGCCTAACTGCTATGCAAAGGTGATCACCATAGAATCCCAGAAGAAGATTGTGATCTACTCCAAGCAGGCCATTGGCATGAATGAAGAGATTACCTACGACTACAAGTTCCCTCTAGAGGAAAATAAGATTCCCTGTCTGTGTGGAACAGAGAACTGCCGTGGGACGCTCAACTAGATATCACAGCATGACCACTCTCACACTGAGGTGTGGCAGTGCCCCGTTTCAGTCCCTCCTGTCCCCCCTCTACAACCCCCGACTATAACCAAGAACAAAGCCACACCCACCACCAACAGCCCCCTTCCTGGCCCCAAAGCCCACCTGCTCCTCCAGACTGTCAAACAGTTGTCTGTACCATATCCAGAAAACAGAGAGACATGTAACGTTTGCACTGTTCACATGCTTTAATTTACCTGGGGTTATGGTTTATTATCTTAGGGGCTGTGAAACTCTCCTTCCCAGGGGTGTGATTAATAATCGGGCCCCCTCTCCTGTACCCCAAACCCTTGAAATGCAGCAGTAGTCTCCGCTGTAACAGGATTTAATAACTTAGGACCACTTGTTCCCGTTCGATCAAGGGTGGCCACCCCCCCCCCCCCCCGCCAACAGCCTTTCCTTGGAATAGAGAATGCTACAGTAACCTATCAGAACTGGTTTTGTGTCTTGTCTGCCTCCGCACAGATAGGGAGTGGTCCGAAAGCTCCCGCTAACCCAAACTCTCTACCCACACACACACCAATCCGCACATAGACGCACAGGATTTACAAACATATTCAGGGTTTTAAAGGCGCTCGTTCGCAGCGCAGTTTTAGTTACACACTCTAATCCATTGGGACTTCAGTTATGCAAGATTTCCAAACATGAAGATTGTTTGAGCTTTGTCATTTTATAGTATTGCATATTCTTATTCTTGTTCTGATTTAGTTGCGTGAGCTGTAGGTGGGTGTGTGACTCTCCCCTCACCAGTTTGTTTGGATGAGAGACCATAGACTTAAATGCTAAATAAGAACAAATCATTTGTAGATCAAATAGTGTGTGGCGTCACATCAGTTTATCTTTAAAGCTTAAGATGGCTGCTGAGTTTTAGTCTGCAGGTTTATCTCAATTTGGAATGCTTTGTTTGTTCCTTTTACGTTCCCCTTTCTCCATTGTGATGTTGTCCCTCCTCACGTTAGGAAGCAGAGAAAGGACCTGACCCGTGTGTATCTGTGTTAAGAGAATGTATTTTTACGGGAGCGAGTGATTTTATTCCTGTCGTGTGAATGTGCTCTCACTGTCAATTAGAAGTTTTGTGCTATTGAACAACCTGCAAATTCACGTTGTCTGCGCTTTTTGTATGACATGGTCAAGGCACACTGTCAGGAAAACTGTTTCTATGAAATCTCCCTTATTTGGCAAACCATTACAGATAAATCTGTTCAAAAAATGTTTTTAATTTAAATGTAACCTTTACTTAACTAGGCATGTCAGTTATTAAGAACAAATTTTTATTTACAATGATGGCCTACCCGGACGATGCTGGGCCAATTGTGCACCACCCTATGGGACTTCCAATCACGGCCGGATGTGATACAGCCTGTAATCAAACCTGGGACTGTAGTGACGCCTCTTGCACTGAGATGCAGTGCCTTAGACCGCTGCGCCACTCGGGAGCCCAAACATAACTGCCCCATTGACCTCTATACAAGTGTTGAGGTCTGTGTATGTTGGACTTTGTCATTGAGTGTATGTTCTGAATGGTTTTAAAGGGTGAACTTGTGTAGATCAGATCTGGTAAATCTAGTTAAGTCGATCTCGAGGGGTCATTTTTCAATTTATCCATGCTCTCTCAACTCAAGCAGTCGCTGTCACAAGTTTTAATCTTTGATTGAGATGTTTTAAATTTCACAAGGCCCCTCCATTTTCTGTTTCTTCCACAGCAGAAAAGTAATCTATATTTCTTGTTGCAACAGGCGCTTTTCAGTACAAACCAACCCTCTAAACTTTAAAATAAAAAGATGGGAAAAAAGTTCTGACAAATGTACATATTGTAGAGGTGTTTGTTTCTCGTAGAAACACACTGGTTCCAGTCTGTAAATACGTTGTTCCTCTCCTACTTCCCATGAGGAAAACTGTACATACCTTCCATTGTTCTTTTTTGTTTTTCATTTTAATTTGATTTTAATATTATTTGCAATATTTCTCTTGTATTAATGCGTTGGACTCTTTTATTAATGGTGCATTAAAATATTTTTTAATTAAAGTGAAAGCTTAGTTTTTTTAAAGCCTTGGTTGAGTGTCTGGATTTTCCCCTAGCACCTGGGTTGTCTATAGGTGTTATTATATTCACTCTGGCTATCTAATGCGATTTCAGAGCACTCTCGTCCAAGTGTGCCAGAGTGCAGAATAACTGAGGAATTTACGAAAGAGCAACAATGGTTGACTGTCAGTAACCGTCGGCAAAAAAGATAACGTTCCTAGAGAATGAGTTGAAGAAAATGCAATCCTAAATAATGAGATGTGTGAGAATGTAGCTGAACTTCAAAGGTACTCTCGCAGATGGAATCTGAAAATCCAAGGTGTAAAAGATGTAGAGGGAGAGGATATTAGGGAAACAGTCATTAATATCCTGGGAAAGGTGGCTCTGTGCATCAAAGACAGGCTAAGAGACGTGATTGATGTGGTACATCGACTTGGGAAACAAAGATCTGATGGACCCCCTCGCAATATCATCTTGCACTTAACTAAGCGCAATTACAGGGACATCGTCTGGAGAACGGCCAAGGGGAACACGTTTCTGGACGAGAAGAAGCTCTCATGCCGCAGGGTCAGGCTGCCAGGGAGAAACTGTGGCTGCTTATACAGAAGGCACGACAAGAAGGAAAGAAGGCTGGGTTCAAGGGCCCACACGCGTTTATCGAATGATGTATGATTACTGGGTAACTGACATTAACCAAACTGAAACTGAGTACTGCCAAGAGTACAGTTAATGTACTACCACGAATAAATGTACTGTTCGAACTACACTTTATGAACACTTGCCAACTAAAAAAAAAGGAAGTAAATAGATTTGTTATACTGTTAACCACCGCTACCTCAGCTGCGTCCAACAACAATATTGAGGAATACGCTGATTCGGTGAGCGAGTTCATTAGAAATTGCATTAACGATGTCGTACCCACAGCAACGATTAAAACATTCCCAAACCAGAAACCGTGGATTGATGGCAGCATTCGCGTGAAACTGAAAGCGCGAACCACTGCTTTTAACCAGGGCAAGGTGACCGGAAACATGACCAAATACAAACAGTGTAGCTATTCTCTCCGCAAGGCAATCAAACAAGCTAAGTCCCAGTATAGAGACAAAGTAGAGTCGCAATTCAACAGCTCAGACACAAGAGGTATGTGGCAGGGTCTACAGTCAATCACGGATTACAAAAAGAAAACCAGGCCCGTCGCGGACCAGGATGTCTTGCTCCCAGACAGCCTAAATAACTTTTTTGCTCGCTTTGAGGACAATACAGTGCCACTGACACGGCCCGCTACCAAAACCTGCGGGCTCTCCTTCACTGCAGCCGAGGTGAGTAAAACAGTTAAACGTGTTAACCCTCGCAAGGCTGCAGGCCCAGACGGCATTCCCAGCCGCGTCCTCAGAGCATGCGCAGACCAGCTGGCTGGTGTGTTTAAGGACATATTCAATCAATCCTTATCCCAGTCTGCTGTTCCCACCTGCTTCAAGAGGGCCACCATTGTTCCTGTTCCCAAGAAAGCTAAGGTAACTGAGCTAAACGACTACCGCCCCGTAGCACTCACTTCCGTCATCGTAAAGTGCTTTGAGAGACTAGTCAAGGACCATATCACCTCCACCCTACCTGACACCCTAGACCCACTCCAATTTGTTTACCGACCCAATAGGTCCACAGACAAGGACCATATCACCTCCACCCTACCTGACACCCTAGACCCACTCCAATTTGCTTACCGACCCAATAGGTCCACAGACGACGCAATCGCAACCACACTGCACACTGCCCTAACCCATCTGGACAAGAGGAATATCTATGTGAGAATGCTGTTCATCGACTACAGCTCAGCATTTAACACCATAGTACCCTCCAAACTCGTCATCAAGCTCGAGACACTGGGTCTCGACCCCGCCATGTGCAACTGAGTCCTGGACTTCCTGACGGGCCGCCCCCAGGTAGTGAGGGTAGGTAACAACATCTCCACCCCGCTGATCCTCAACACTGGGGCCCCACAAGGGTGCGTTCTGAGCCCTCTCCTGTACTCCCTGTTCACCCACGACTGCGTGGCCATGCACGCCTCCAACTCAATCATCAAGTTTGCGGATGACACTACAGTGGTAGGCTTGATTACCAACAACGACGAGATGGCCTACAGAGAGGAGGTGAGAGCCCTCGGAGTGTGGTGTCAGGAAAATAACCTCACACTCAACGTCAACAAAACAAAGGAGATGATTGTGGACTTCAGGAAACAGCAGAGGGAGCACCCCCCTATCCACATCGACGGGTCAGTAGTGGAGAAGGTGGAAAGTTTTAAGTTCCTCGGTGTACACATCACGGACAAACTGAATTGGTCCACCCACACAGACAGCGTTGTGAAGAAGGCGCAGCAGCGCCTCTTCAACCTCAGGAGGCTGAAGAAATTCGGCTTGTCACCAAAAGCACTCACAAACTTCTACAGATGCACAATCGAGAGCATCCTGTCGGGCTGTATCGCCGCCTGGTACGGCAACTGCTCCGCCCACAACCGTAAGGCTCTCCAGAGGGTAGTGAGGTCTGCACAACGCATCACCGGGGGCAAACTACCTGCCCTCCAGGACACCTACACCACCCGATGTCACAGGAAGGCCATAAAGATCATCAAGGACAACAACCACCCAAGCCACTGCCTGTTCACCCCGCTATCATGCAGAAGGCGGGGTCAGTACAGGTGCATCAAAGCAGGGACCGAGAGACTGAAAAACAGCTTCTATCTCAAGGCCATCAGACTGTTAAACAGCCACCACTAACATTTAGCGGCCGCTGCCAACATACTGACTCAACTCCAGCCACTTTAATAATGGGAATTGATGGAAATTATGTAAAAATGTACCACTAGCCACTTTAAACAATGCCACTTAATATAATGTTTACATACCCTACATTACTCATCTCATATGTATATACTGTACTCTATATCATCTACTGCATCTTGCCATCTTTATGTAATACATGTATCACTAGCCACTTTAAACTATGCCACTTTATGTTTACATACCCTACATTACTCATCTCATATGTACATACTGTACTCTATACCATCTACTGCATCTTGCCTATGCCGTTCTGTACCATCACTCATTCATATATCTTTATGTACATATTCTTAATCCCTTTACACTTGTGTGTATAAGGTAGTAGTTGTGGAATTGTTAGGTTAGATTACTTGTTGGTTATTACTGCATTGTCGGAACTAGAAGCACAAGCATTTCGCTACACTTGCATTAACATCTGCTAACCATGTGTATGTGACAAATAAAATTTGATTTCATTTGAATGGTTTTCCGTCGGAGTAATCCTCTCAAGGTTCACTGTTTGTTTTATTCACATTACTACTTGTGTTATCTAATTTGTGTTCTTTCTTTTTTAATGCAGGAGTTCGTTGTCAATTCACTCAATATCATTAGTCTGAATACTAGGGGTTTGAGAAATCTTAAAAGGAAAGCTTTATTTTTACATTGTTAACGCAGTAACGCAGATTTTGTCCTTCAGGAAACTAATTCGGGTGAAAGTGATTTGAAATTTTGGAAAGCACAATGGGGAGATATGGCCTATTTCAGTCATGGATCAAATCACTCTGCTGGTGTTTTGACACTTATTCACAAGTTTAAAGGTGACGTTCTAAAATCCACATCTTCACAAGATGGGAGATGGGTCATAGTAACTGTTAAACTTGACAATGCTATTTTCATCATTTGTAATGTATACGGACATAACTCACATTCTCCAAATAATAATGACCTTTTTTACCCAATTTACCCAGAAAGTACAGGATTTAAGCATCAAATACTCAGAGGATTTTCTAATTATGTCAGGGGATTTAAATGAACACCTGATGCATCTGCTGATCGTTTTCCTCCAAGAACGAGTCAAAGCCCTCAAAATAGCAATATTATCACTACTTTATGCAAGGATCTCTGTGTTGAGGATGCCTGGCGTTATTTCAATCCGGATGCAAAGGGTTATACCTGGACCAACAAAACTGTCACGTAAATCTAGAATAGATTTATTCCTAATTTCCGCCTTTTTGTTACAATTTGTTATAGATGTAGATCATCAGTTGGCTCCCTTTTCTGAACATCACTTGATTTCCCTGAGTTTACAAGCTACATAAAAATTGAAAGGTACTCAAGGATATTGGAAATTAAAAATCACACTTCTTAAAGATTCTACTCTAATTGAAAAAATCAAATCGCTAGCTAAAGATATTTTTGCAAGAAAATACTTGGGTCATGGAAATAGATAGGAATTTTTCAAATATAAAGTCAGAGTGGTAGCCATTAAACTCGCCAAAGAGCTGATGCACTTAAAGAACCTTAGAGAAAAAGAGATGATGAGCAAGCTTGACAGTTTTCTAACGAAAGTAATCTATCTGAAGAAGAGGAGTCTGTATTCAAGTCTTTACAACTAGAATTAGAACAGCTTTACACGGATCTGGCAATGGGTGCCATTGTAAGGTCAAGAGCAAAATGCATTGAAGAGAGGGAAAGTAACACTAGTTACTTTTTTGCACTTGAAAAGAGAAACTACAAAAGAAAATCTACACTGCTCCAAAAAATAAAGGGAACACTTAAACAACACAATGTAACTCCAAGTCAATCACACTTCTGTGAAATCAAACTGTCCACTTAGGAAGCAACACTGATTGACAATAAATTGCACATGCTGTTGTGCAAATGGAATAGACAAAAGGTGGAAATTATAGGCAATTAGCAAGACACCCCCAATAAAGGAGTGAATCTGCAGGTGGTGACCACAGACCACTTCTCAGTTCCTATGCTTCCTGGCTGATGTTTTGGTCACTTTTGAATGCTGGCGGTGCTCTCACTCTAGTGGTAGCATGAGACGGAGTCTACAACCCACACAAGTGGCTCAGGTAGTGCAGCTCATCCAGGATGGCACATCAATGCGAGCTGTGGCAAGAAGGTTTGCTGTGTCTGTCAGCGTAGTGTCCAGAGCATGGAGGCGCTACCAGGAGACAGGCCAGTACATCAGGAGACGTGGAGGAGGCCATAGGAGGGCAACAACCCAGCAGCAGGACCGCTACCTCCGCCTTTGTGCAAGGAGTAGCACTGCCAGAGCACTGCAAAATGACCTCCAGCAGGCCACAAATGTGCATTTGTTGATATTTTCAACCACAAGGGTAATATTCTCACATATGAACAATTTATAACATTGAACAAGTTTCCAATACCTTTCAGAGAGTTTATTTCTGTGATCAAAGCCATTCCCAGTGGTCTAACTACATTAATGAAAACTCATCTTAGCTTTGGTAATGATCACAAAGTTTATCCAGAACTCAGATTGGAAGGTGTGGGCTTACTTGAGAAATCTTGTTATAATAAATATATAAGACAAATTCTTCATTCACAAAACCAACTTACACCGAGAGGAAAAATTTTCTGGAACATGCTTATTCCTGACATTGTCTGGAAAAATGCATGGTTAAGGCCTTACAAATATTGTATACCAAACAAAGTTAAGGAAGTGCACTTAAACATTTTACATAAGATATATTCATGTAATTCTATGATATCCAGATTGTGGCTATTGATGATATCTGCGTTTTCTGTGAAAAAGGTGAGAATCTGTCTCACTTGTTCTTTGAATGTAAATTTGTGTCAGAATTTTGGGAAAACCTTGCAAAATACTTGTTTACCATTATGAACACTAACCATGTTTTTGACTTGAAAGATATAATATTTTACTATTGCAATGATAACAGGACCATTGAAATGATTGTGATTTTTTTTAAATTCTTGTTGCCAAATATTTTATACACAAACAAAAATTCCAAACTTATATGGCAAAATTACAAATTTTTTAAATTTGAATTTAACTATTTTATTAAAACATTAACCCTAGTGAATGACAAGAATAACAAGAAAATAATTGTTACATTTTTTGTTTTAGTATTTTCTCGTTAATACCTGCGTTCTGTTTTGTATGATGTAAGAATTTAAATTGTTACATTAAAAAAAAAAAAACGTTAAAAAAACTTAATTCAATTGTTGCCGGCAGCACAGTTAGTCACCAACGCTCTAGATAACATGAAAATAGCCTAAGCAGCTCTGCTAGAGCTAGTAAAATGGTCAGACTGAGGTTCTCTAATTTTTGTCTGGAAATAGCTAGCCAATTTTAGCCAATTAGTTTAGGTGATTGACTGCGGTTGTGAGGTCAGAACGCTCGGACCAACCCTACTCCTCTCTGACGGCTCCGAATATACAAACGGACAATCTGACAACGCACTGAATTTACGAACGCACAGAGCGCACTCTGGCACTCCAAGGTGATTTTACGAACACAGAGATAAGATAGTCTTACAATGAACGTAATAATTGCTTGCGGCAGCTTTCGAAAATAAACAAATTCATTGGACTAGCGCCGTCCCATTGGTGCAAAGAGTTATGGGATATTAGATTTCCGTTTTCTTAGTCATCTGCAATCTAGCTTTCAGGGGGGAAGTACCAGACCCTAGTAGAATAATATCCATTTAGGGTCGTCAAGCGATTTTGTAATACATAGTAGTGTTTTTGATATCGTCTTTCCCGTACCTGTGTGGTACTATACTGTATGTCATCAGGGTGAGTGTGCATAGTGGAACGCACACAATGTCGTACAGGAACTTGCAGGCTTGCCGGAAACTGCAATGCTCTCGTGCATAGAGCGGATACAACAGAAGGTACGTTTGTCAGTCAAGTTCCACCTGAAAAACGGAGTGTTTCCTGTGTGTGTGAGAGCGATAGAGATGGAGAAATCTTGGTGCTTTCTAAATGAAGCCAAGTGGATTGCGAAGTGTAGTGTCAGAGGAGGAGGAAACACATAAGTTAGACGCCATTATTTGGCGAAGAAGTATTTTTAATTCATGAACTCTGCTTCTATAACAAGGGTGATTGAACTCACTCATGATAACCAATATGTCATTATGCAAAGTTACATGTTGTAAAATAATTTACAAAACTATGTGAAGCCAAGTTGTAAAACCCTAAATAGGACATTTTAGAAGTTATTTATTGAATGTTTATCATTCATCCATTTAGGACATACCTCATTGAATGAGCATAACCCAAACATAATGGCTAAATTATTTACTGGAGTTGCATCGGTTTCACTTTGTTTTCAAGCATCTAGTAGCCTTCAAAATTAAACCGATGAGGCGCTGAGGTTTCTCCCTACCTAGGACACTTACAAGCTTGGTCTGTTCTTTTGGGGGCACTTTGTGACATGCATTTTAAAATAATAATTTGCAATCTTCATTGATAATTGATCCAGATTGTCAAAATCAGTTATAGTCCACATTCAACCAAATCAATGAGACTGTTTAGCAGATGGTAACTTAAAGTTCAGGAGGGGTATAACGAGGCTGTTTAACCAGTAAATACTGCCTGATTGAGTAATGTGCTCTTGTTTAACCTGGCAATGACAATGTTTTGCAGTCTGTAGCTGAGACCTATAGGTAACTTGTCTGTGAATCATGTGACTGTCTAGAAATTTGCAAGGAATGGAAATACAATACCGTGTATGTCACTTTCCATGTAGGTCTAGGCTAGTACAATATCTGTTTCACAACATGTTGTCCATTCAAATGTTGCTGTGTGCATGACTTACAGGGCTGTTCAAGAAGGCTATTATTGGACACGGAGAGATGTTGGATGAATGGCCATGTTGTTAAAACAGGATAACAATAAGGCTTCTGACATTTGACATGATATTCAATCCAGTCCAGTCAGAGAGAAAGAATTAAAGGAATTAAGACTTTTTCAGACCACTGGGGCTGTCTGCTTCATTGCCCCAGACTCACAGGTAGTAGAGTTCTGTGGTTAAAATCATTGAGCAAGCCAAGCCAAACCAGTAAAAAAGACATATTACAACCTGTTGTGACAATTGCGTTGTTTGCTCTATAGCCATTATTGTATATAACGGTGGTGTATTAACTAAGGCCATGACAGCTAGAAGACAACAGTCACACAGTTGCGGAATAAATTCAACTACACATACTGTTTGTTTCATCACAAAACCGGAGAGCCACATCTGTGTGAAGTCCACAATGCAAACATCGCATGTAACAAACAGTTGTCTCAAGCAAGTTAATGTTTGACAGTTTACTAAATAAACAAACTATTGATTTACAACCACAGAGTTACCGCAAGTCAGCATTCCAGCACCAATTCAACTTAAACTTCATAAAATCAACAAGGCTATATATGCTTAGTTTAATAGACTGAAAACAAACTTAAAGATACCAAAAACAATTTAGTTCAATCGATGTTAAATATCGTGTGTGTGTGTGTGTGTGTGTGTGTGTGTGAGCAAGTAAAACAAAACATGTTGACTCACCCTACTTGTAGACTAGTTGAACGCCAATGCCATCCTCCTCTCTTTCATGTTGGGAAATCGGTCTGTCATACACTTTTAGACAGACACTGATGACCAACTGGGTTGTGTGTTCTGAACAACACTTGTCTCAGTTTATAATGAGAATAGATGCTTTTCCATATACTTATGTAGGGTTGAAGTCGGAAGTTTACATACACCTTAGCCAAATACATTTAAACTCAGTTTTTCACAATTCCTGACATTTAATCCAATAAAAAATCCCTGTTTTAGGTCAGTTAGGATCAGCACTTTATTTTAAGAATGTGAACTGTCAGAATAATAGTAGAGAGAATGATTATTTCAGCTTTTATTTCTTTCATCACGTTCCCAGTGGGTCAGAAGTTTACATACACTCAATTAGTATTTGGTAGCATTGCCTTTAAATTGTTTAACTTGGGTCAAACGTTCTGGGTAGCCTTCCACAAGCTTCCCAAAATAAGTTGGGTGAATTTTGGCCCATTCCTCCTGACAGATCTGGTGTAACTGAGTCAGGTTTGAAGGCCTCCTTGTTCGTACACACTTTTTCAGTTCTGCCCACAAATTTTCTATATGATTGAGGTCAGGGCTTTGTGATGGCCACTCTAATCCCTTGACTTTGTTGTCCTTAAACCATTTTTCCACAACGTTGGAAGTATGCTTGGAGTCATTGTCCATTTGGAAGACCCATTTGTGACCAAGCTTTAACTTCCTGACTGATGTCTTGAGATGTTGCTTCAATATATCCTCATAATTTTCCTACCTCATGATGTCATCTATTTTGTGAAGTGCACCAGTCCCTCCTGCAGCAAAGCACCCCCACAACATGATGCCGCCACCCCCGTGCTTCACGGTTGGGATGGTGTTCTTCGGCTTGCAAGCCTCCCCCTTTTTCCTCCAAACATAACGATGGTCATTACAGCCAAACAGTTTCATCAGACCAGAGGACATTTCTCCAAAAAGTATGATCTTTGTCCCCATGTGCAGTTGCAAACCGTAGTCTGGCTTTTTTATGGCGTTTTTGTAGCAGTGGCTTCTTCCTTGCTGAGCGGCCTTTCAGGTTATTTCGATATAGGACTCGTTTTACTGTGGATATAGATAATTTGTACCTGTTTCCTCCAGCATCTTCACAAGGTCCTTTGCTGTTGTTCTGGGATTGATTTGCACTTTTCGCACCAAAGTACGTTCATCTCTAGGAGACAGAACATGTCTCCTTCCTGAGTGGTATGACGGCTGCGTGTCCCATGGTGTTTATACGTGCGTACTATTGTAAATAAAATAAAAAAGGTTAAATGTAAGTCGCTCTGGATAAGAGCGTCAGCGAAATGACTTAAATGTAAATGTAAATGTACAAGGTATGCCTTGAAAGGTAGGGTAGGCCTTGAAAGGTAGGCCTTGAAAGGTAGGCCTAAGGTAGGCCTTGAAATACGTCCACAGGGACACTTCCAATTGACTCAAATGATGTCAATTAGCCTATCAGAAGCTTCTAAAGCCTTGACATCATGTTCTGGAATTGTCCAAGCTGTTTAAAGGCACAGTCAACGTAGTGTATGTAAACTTCTGACCCACTTGAATTGTGATACAGTGAAATAATCTGTCTGTAAACAATTGTTGGAAAAATTACTTCTGTCATGCACAAAGTAGATGTCCTAACTGACTTGCCAAAACTATAGTTTGTTAACAAGAAATTTGTGGAGTGGTTGAAAAACGAGTTTTAATGACTCCAACCCAAGTGTATGTAAACTTCCCTGTCTATCGTAAATAGCTGAGGCCAGCTATCACAATCAAAAATAAAAATAACCTTGTTAGATCAAATCACATTTGATTGGTCTGTTACACATTTTGCAGATGTTATCGCAGGTAATGCAAAATGTTTACGTTTGTAGCTTCAACAGTGCAGTAATAATTAACATTTCAAAACTATAAAATAAATGAAGAAATATCAGAACGAGCAATGTCAGGGTCTTTATGGACATAATGGTGTGTGTGTATGGACAGTATATGAATAGAAAAGGTGTGTACAGCAGTAGTTATATAGGATAAGCCTTTAATAGAATACAGTATATACCAGTGGAGGCTGCTGAGGGGAGGATGGCTCATAATAATGGCTGAAATGGAGTGGTATCAACCACATGGAAACCACGTTTTTGATGTGGTTGATACCATTCCATTGACTCCATTCCAGACAATATTATGAGCCGTCCTCCCCTCAGCAGCCTCCACTGGTATATACGTATGAAGTGGGTAAAACAGAATATAAACATTATTAAAGTGACCAGTGTTCAATGACTATGTACATAGGGCAGCAGTCTAAAGTGCATGGTAGAGTAGGCCGGCTAGTGGTGACTATTTAACAGTCTGATGGCCTGGAGATAAATGTGTTAATGGAATTGGTGTGTGTCTGTGTCCGTGTCTGTGGCGTGCCTGTATGTCGAGTGTTCATATGCATTGCTTTAAATGTAGTACCACCTATCATTTTAGGTGGACATCTCTGAAATGTCTCTCTGTGCCTTATCCTGTAGCTTTGCTGTATGCCAGGATCTTTGGTGACGTGTGCAAGTAAAACATAACATGTTAACTCACCCTACATGTAGACTAGTTGAACGCTAATGCCATCCTCTCTTTCATTTTGGGAAATCGGTCTATGACTCTGTCATACACTTTTAGTTTTTGTTGTTATAGGATACCTAGCTAAAATGCTTGCTAGCTTAACTACCTGGCATGGGCAACAATGAACCAGCTAAGTTAGCTAGCTAGTTAGTTACCGTGAGCCTACTCGGCTACATATTGAACTTCAATCGTCTCAGGCCAGTGGCACAACATATTCACTTATGGTTAGATCAGAATTGATGTCATAATCATTGGCCTGTGCAGATAATTAAGTCCAAATCCCTTCTCCATCCATGGCTTAGGAAAGGGCGGATTTAGCAAGCTAGTTACTGCAGGACATCAACACAAGCAGACCAGAAAATAACGTTTTGCTTAGGAAGTTATTTAAATGGTCTGAAGCCAAATCCAAACTGGCCTCCCTTGGGGGGTGTTTTGTGGCACCAGGACAACCCACAGTTGAGCTCAGCTCAGTGCTGATTGGCTTATTATTTATTTATTTATTTAATCAAGGGAGGCCAAATGTTTGCTGGCATCAATCAATCAAATGCTATGGCGGCAACATGTAATAGTCATTTGGTTCAGACAGCATCAGATAGATACATGGGCTACACATTCTGAGACAGAGGGACGCTGTTGCGTTCGCTCGGATGATTTCTCCGGTGAGATTCAGCTACTTGCGAATTGACGTAAATTTTTGAAAACACAGAGATGAAAGATACATTATTTTTTATTTTATTTTATTGGTTATATATTTGGGAAAGCCTGTGAACAATATATTTCTAATGAACATAGCAGGTCCGTACTGATTATGACTGTTCTAGTCCCCAAACCAGATTCCCTCTGTCATATAGCTAACTCAATAAATAAATCATTCAGTGCTCTACATAGATGTTGCCTTCCTGTAATTCTTTTGTGTGGAATGTGAACTTGCATGGGCGGGGTGTAGGATACAGTAGAATTTCATGGCAACAGCCAGCAGCAGTGTTATACAGGAGCACAATCGAGAGCATACTGTCAGGCTGCATCACAGCCTGGTATGGCAACTCCACCGCTGCTGACGGTAAGGCGCTACAGAGTGTGGTATGCTCAGCCGAACGCACCATTGGGTGCATACTGCCTGCCCTCCAGGACACCTACAACACCAGGTCTCACAGGAAGGGCAAAAAGATCATCAGGAACCTCAGCCACCCGAGCCACGGCCTGTTCTCCCGGCTTCCATCACTCAGACGCGGGCAGTATAGGAGCATAATGGCAAAAACTGACAGACTGGCCAATAGCTTCAACCACCAGACCATAATGCTGCTGAATAGCCCCCACTAGTCAGCTATTTGCTCCCTCTATGGACATTTTCCACCTCAACAAACATGTATCCTGCCCCCACCCCAATGGACATTTATCACTGTTACAGTTGGAAATATGTGTATATATTTTTTGGTGTATTGTTTCAATCACTTCCCTTTGACCTGCACTGTCGGAGCTCAGAGTGTAAGAATTTTACTGTACCCTGCTACTACATCTGCAACACTGTGCATGCATGTGACTAATAAACTCTAATCTAATCATGGTGGCATATAGCCTATCTACAGTAAGCTACATTTAATCGAGAAGACCAATCGAGTTAATTTTGCATAGTGATCTTTGCCTTTCTTTGATGATAGAACAAACACTAAGTCGAAGGTCATCAATTAAGTCCAGTTTACGATCGCTGTGTACAAACCGATCAGGGCTGCGTTCAGTACGTTTTTACGTTCTGGAACGTTCATTTGAATGGAAACGGTGCTGCACTGAACGACCAGGGTTGGGGAACGAGGAGGGTTGGGGAACACTGTCAGCATGACCACGTGCCTTTTAAATCACGTCACTCATTGCTTCTAGCCACACCTGCCACATCTACCAAACGGTAGTCTATTCAAGGACGTACAAGAACCTTTTGGGGGAACGTGTCGTTCAGTACAAACCGTTGTTCAACGCAGCAAACGTTTAAGAGGACTGAACGCACCTCTACATCTCCCTGTCTTTTTTACTTTTGTTCTCTCGTTGTTTATCTCCGCTCTTTTAGAACGTTGGATCGCAGAGGGAGTTGTAGAAGATCAACAAGGACGACTCCGTAACTAATCAACCTAACATCAATTGTTGATAGTAGCAACTAGCAACAGTGAAGAATGTCGACTAAAGAACGGGGCCTGGTTTATCTCGTCACCGGCGGCTGTGGGTTCCTCGGACAACACCTGTTACAGGTCCTTTTGGAGAAAGAGGATGCGGTAACAGAAATTCGGCTTTTTGACAAACACATCGACTCAAGTTTAAATGGCCACAGCACAGGTAAAACTAAAATATATGCTTTAAACATAAATTGTAAATGTCTGGCAGTTCACTGACATGCTCAAACACCATTTGTAGTTTTCTTGTCTAATTATGTTTTATGCATATTTCATTGACATAACCATACACCACACGAGGCTGCTGAGTTGAAAACGGCTCATAAATGTCCAGAATAATTTGCAGTTGTGGGACTGGTGGAGTTTTAAACATGAAAGTTAAGCTACTCTTAACCCTTATTCATGGTGACAATTATTATTGGGCTAAGCTACTCCTAGCAAGATATATAGAGGCTCAAGTGGGCAAGACCGTTAATCTTGAATGTTCAGGGGTTTATGCACTGAGAAGAGGTGGGGTGTCAACTCCTCAGTGAAACAGTTAGTGCGATAACCTAGACTAGCATCACAGACCTTTACCCACATACATACCCAATCAAAAAGATTCTGGATATCAGCTGTATTCCATGAACTCTTTTCTGACACCCTTTATTTTTGGCTAACGCCTTTCTTACTCATATATTCGCAGGCATAAGAACATGCACATTTTAATTTACTAACTTTGTACAAACTTTTATTCCATTGTCAGTCTTCACTACAGAAACAGAGCCATATATGGGATAGAGGTGGAGAGTGGGCAGTAGGTAGATGGACCGAGAGGGAGAGATGGGAAAGCTGAAAGTCAGATATATACAAGAGTGTGACAGAGATGAGAGTTAGCGAATGTCACTGAAAGGAAATGTTAGGATAGTAAACAACACATATCTACACTGCTGAGGGCACTTCTACATCTGCATTGCTTGCTGTTTGGGGTTTTAGGCTGGGTTTCTGTATAAGCACTTTGTGACATCTGCTGATGTAAAGCTCTTTATAAATGCGTTTGATTTGATTTGACTGCATCGGTCTGCATGAACAATGTCATAACATGATGGGGTCATGGACACAGATGGCCCACACGCATCCTAATTCCATTTCCTGTTCTTGAACACTGCAGCCGGCCTATGTAATTTCCCCTAACCTGTGACATGTCACTGTCATAACAGGAATCTCCACCTGCACCCTGTCACCTTGTGTGACTTTTCAGTTTCTGTGGAATATGAATCAAAGGCAGGGCGGTATGTGGGGAAGGTTGCGCTCATCACAGAGTGACAGGTTTGTTGGACAGAGCCTTCTTCCAAACTCAGTGATAGAAGATCACTCCATAGATGTGTTTGACTGATGAGCTAAATACATGGCATTGATTACAAATGAAATCGCCCATATAGGCTTACATTGTTAGTCTTTAACCTCTATATTGCCATAGGCTACATCCAGGTAATATTAGAACACCTTGTTTTTTCGTAAGTATCAAACATATATCAAATCAAATCAAGTTTATTTTATATAGCCCTTCGTACATCAGCTAATATCTCGAAGTGCTGTACAGAAACCCAGCCTAAAACCCCAAACAGCAAGCAAAGCAGGTGTAGAAGCACAGTGGCTAGGAAAAACTCCCTAGGAAGAAACCTAGAGAGGAACCAGGCTATGAGGGGTGGCCAGTCCTCTTCTGGCTGTGCCGGGTGGAGATTATAACAGAACATGGCCAAGATGTTCAAAATGTTCATAAGTGACAAGCATGGTCAAATAATAATCAGGAATAAATGTCATTTGGCTTTTCATAGCCGATCATTAAGAGTTGAAAACAGCAGGTCTGGGACCGGTAGGGGTTCCATAACCGCAGGCAGAACAGTTGAAACTGGAATAGCAGCAAGGCCAGGTGGACTGGGGACAGCAAGGAGTCATCATGCCCGGTAGTCCTGACGTATGGTCCTAGGGCTCAGGTTCTCCGAGAGCGAGAAAGAAAGAGAGAAGGAGAGAATTAGAGAGAGCATACTTAAAATCACACAGGACACTGGATAAGACAGGAGAAGTACTCCAGATATAACCAACTGACCCTAGCCCCCCGACACAAACTACTGCAGCATAAATACTGGTGGCTGAGACAGGAGGGGTCAGGAGACACTGTGGCCCCATCCGATGATACCCCCGGACAGGGCCAAACAGGAAGGATATAACCCCACCCACTTTGCCAAAGCACAGCCCCCGCACCACTAGAGGGATATCTTCAACCACCAACTTACAATCCTGAGACAAGGCCGAGTATAGCCCACAAAGATCTCCACCACAGCACAAACCAAGGGGGGGCGCCATCCCAGACAGGAAGATCACGTCAGTAACTCAACCCACTCAAGTGACGCACCCCTCCTAGGGACGGCATGATGAGAATGTGGTGAGTGTGCTTTTCAAGTAGAGGAGATGTAGGGGCTGAGGAAAAATTGAAAGAATTATTTGCTTACCATTCATTATGTAGGCCAGTGGTATTCACCTCCTACTATGTCTGGAGCTTGCTGGTTTTCTGCTCTACCTGATTAATAATTGCACCCAGGTCTAAATCAGTCACTGATTAGAAGGGAACATTGAAAAAACGCAGTGGAGCTGGCTTCAAGGCCCAGACTTGAGTTTGAGGGATGTAGGCTATTCCAAGGCGTGCACAAAGCCTGGTGGCTGGTAGTATTCATATAGCCCAGCCAGGGGGAGGCCTATAGTACACTTTATGTAATCAGAGCTCATAGTCTAGTTCTAATCTCGCTGTAACAGTGAACTGAGACGACCAAGATGCTGTGATTGATTGAGATTTGCAACTTAACTTTGAGCATTTGCTTGAAATGTTTCTAAAGTATTTACGTTCTGTAGTTCTCTTTAGATATGAAGCATACATATATTTTCACAGAGAAGGTGTATGAGTGATTAAAACGATAACCAAAACCAAGAATTTAACTTGGTTATTGGTGTATATGTTGCGTAGCATGGGAACTGCTGCTGCATCTCATGTAGTTACAGTAGCATAGTAAGAGAGGGGCTTGTAAACTTCAGAGGACAAGGTTGACTGAAGCTTTCACTTCTTGTAATTATTTCAATTACAGTTGCTGTAGTTACTGGGTAATTACAGAACCTAGCTTTGGTTTGGTTCAATTGAATCATCAAATAATGTCAGATCCTTAAAAGGTTCTACAGCTGCACCATCGAGAGCATCCTGACTGGTTGCATCACTGCCTGGTATGGCAACTGCTCGGCCCCCGACCGCAAAACACTACAGAGGATAGTGCGACTGGCCCAAAACATCACTGGGGCAAGCTTCCTGCCATCCAGGACCTTTATACCAGGCAGTGTCAGAGGAAGGCCCTGAAAATAGACTGTTCTCTCTACTACCACACGGCAAACGGTACCGGAGCACCAAGTCTAGGTTCAAGAGGCTTCTAAACAGCTTCTACCCCCAAGCCATAAAACTCCTGAACATCAAGTCAAATGGCTACCCAGACTATTCACATTGCCCCCCCCCCCTCCCCTCTCCACACCACTGCCACTCTCTGTTGTCATCTATGCATAGTCACTTTAATTAACTCTACCTACATGTACATACTACCTCAACTAACTGGTGCCCCCGCACATTGACTATGTACCGCCACCCCCCTGTATATATTGTTATTTTTTACTGCTGCTCTTTAATTACTTGTTGCTTTTATCTCTTATTCTTATCTGTATTTTTTTAAACTGCACTGTCGGTTAGGGGCTCGTAAGTAAGCACTTCACTGTAAGGTCTACTACACCTGTTGTATTCGGCGCATGTGACTAATACAATTTGATTTGATTTGCTACTTAACCAAGCCACTGAGGCAGAGCTGAAAGAGACAGCTGCAGTAGTGTGACTTCAAGGCAAGAGTGTGTTTTTTAAGAGTCGGGACCATTCCTGTGGTTACTTGGACTCCAGCCCCGTCCTGGCTTCATGGTCATCAGATATATTTCAAGGCCATGATCTAGATAAGCCAAGCCAGGGACAGCACATTGAGAACAAGGGCAGCTTCTTTTCCATCTTATCATTCCAAGAAGGAAAGACGGAACAAACAGACAAATGCTCTCAAAAGACACATTTGTGAAGATCGTCGTTTTGTTGTGACCCACCTACCGGTGTTCCAATAAACATAAAGACCTTGTATGAGAAGACGTTAATTGTGGTGGGGTGATTGGGTCTTTTATAGCAACAGTCAGATTACATTTTTCCCAGAAACAGAGACAGAGTTCCTCAGTGGACCCAGCTTTGGTTAGGTAGCTAGGCGATGTAGGATCTGATTTAGACAAAACAAATTAACACTCAAGTCAAAGAATACTTCATATAGCCATGCATAGAAAGACTTGGTTCCTCCTCACACAACATATGTACCTAGACCTTCTAACCACAATATGTCTGATTTTTATCTTAGGCTATTATTCTGTACATGATGTCCATGTCTTGTTGTCCAATCTCAATCTAGGATCAATTGTATTATTGTGCATTGTAGATCAGTTTATAGATATTTCATTCCGGTGAAAACAATCTCTTTTACATTATATCTAACATTTTACAACCCCCCCCCTCCACTTTTCTCCCTCTCTCCCCCGTCAGAGCGGGTGAAGGTGGTGGTGACGCAGGGGGACATCACAGATTACTCCAGTGTCCTGGAGGTGTCCAAGGGAGCAGACCTGGTCATCCACACGGCCAGCCTGGTGGATGTCTGGCACAGAGTCCCTGAGACAGTCATCCAGGCTGTGAATGTTCAAGGTAAGTGCTCAGACAGACACAGCAATAGCATTCACTGGCCGAGAATACGCACCGATTTTTACATGTAGAATCGCATAAAAAATGTGGTCAGTCAGACGTCTACAGCTGGTGGTCCCTAAAACACAGCGCGCTGAACGGTGGGCAAACGAACACTAGATCCACATTCGGTGCGATGTGTGGAAGCCTTAAGACACAGGAGGATTTACGAAGAAGGGAATGGAAAATATGTTGAGGGAAAGGAAAAGAGAAGGGGGAGAAATGGTTGCCTTGGAGATGATTGATGATAGAACGAGACAAACATAGGAGGGGTGGTTGGCTTCTCTTGACTGTAAATTAATACCACAACAGGAACTGTTATGGAGATTCATGAAAACCCATGAAATAGTGCTCCCTAATGTTATTGTGATTTGTGGTATAACCCACGGTTTTCCTGTTTGCCTGTCGCCTCTCCCTTCCTATAGTGCCTGGTGTTTTCCTCTGAACATTCTGACTATAAAACTGCCCCTTGAGTCTGTTAAAGGATGACAACTACAACAATGGTTTTATAGTCACTTATTGAAGGGATTCTGCTGCTCCCTGTGATCCACTGCAAGTCATCTGGTTTCTATTAAACTAACAACATCAAATTAAAATAGCAAGCCCTTTGAAGCATTATATAAGCCCAATTAATTGAACACTGACACTTTGTTTCCAGTTTGTAGTTATTCTGTCTATTCCCCGTCTCTGTCACGTTCCTGACCTGTTTTCCTTTGTTATGTATTTGTTTTAGTTGGTCAGGGCGTGAGTTGGGTGGGTTAGTCTATGTTTTCTATTTCTATGTGGGGTTTTGTGTTCGGCCTGGTATGATTCTCAATTAGAGACAGGTGTGTATCGTTTGTCTCTGATTGAGAGTCATACTAAGGCAGCCAGGGTTTCACTGGTGTTTTGTGGGTGTTTGTTCTTGTGTCAGCGTTTGGGCCACACAGGACTTGCAGGTTAGTCACGTTTGTTAATTTGTAGTGTTTTGTTGGTTTGCCATTAAATCATGAATACCTCCTACTCCACATCTTGGTCCGATCCATGCTCCTCCTCGTCTGAGGAGGAGAACTACATTGACAACCTTTACAGTCTCCTGGGTGGCCTACTGTGGTGTGTGTGTGTCTCACTGTCCCAGATCTGGGTATCTGTCCCATATTTCTGCTCTTCATTTCTTGGAAAATGTGACATTGTCCTCACAGGAATAGTTGTTTGTATTAGTTAGTGTAATTACTGTATATCAGATGTTTCAAATCCTTCTAGGATGTTTGTGTTGAGCTCTGAGAGAACACTTTTCATCCGGGGCTAGTTCCTAGAACATGCTCCTCCAGGTGCTCATCTTCTGCCAACGTCTCTGTCCAGATGTTCTGCACGCACTTCCTGTTGACCGCATCACACCCTAGCCCTTTCTTTCTGCAATTAAATCAATGATAACCTCTCGTTATCGGCCTCTAGAATGTTTCTCTTCCTCCCTCCGTCTCTAACAGGAACTGTGAATGTGATCAATGCCTGTGTGGAGAATGGTATTCAGTATCTGGTCTACACCAGCAGCATGGAGGTGGTCGGCCCCAATGTGAAAGGAGACCCCTTTATCAGGTAGAGTTTTACTTCACAAATATCTGTTTCTCCTTTAGGCTTTCGTTATTTTTTTCCTCTTTCCACTAAATCACTACCTCTCCTCCATCTGTCTTTTGTCTAGCCCGTATGGTCGAGATTGCCCTTATCTGTATTATATCAGGCATGTAACTATTTATTTTATTTTCTGATTTCTCTATGAACTTGTATGTCTCTATTCTTCCCTAATTCTCCATCGAGAGACATTAACTGCGAGGAGAGATGGTCAGGGGAAATATGGGAGACAGGAATAGAGAGAGACTATAAATATTATTATGAGAGAAATGAAAGATAGAGAGCATTCCAGTCATAGTGTTGCGTTAAGGTCTAGTAGATGATGGACATTAAGCAGAGCCCACATCAAGGCACGCTTCCTTCATCCTTCCCTCTCTTACACAGACAAAAACACTAGCCTCTCTGATGTGGCAGACATGTTATGCTATACACAGAGTATACAAAATATTAAGAACACCTGCTCATTCCACGACAGACTGACCAGGTGAAAGCGATGATCCCTTATTGATGTCAAATCCACATAAATCAGTGTAGATGAAGGGGGAGGATTTTTAAGCCTTGAGATTATTGAGACATGGATTGTGTATGTGTGCCATTCAGAGGGTGAATGGGCAAGACAAAATATTTAAGTGCCTTTTGAACGGGTTATGGTAGTAGGTGCCAGGCGCACCGGTTTGTATCAAGAACTGCAACACTGTTGAGTTTTTCACACTCAACAGTTTCCCGTGTGTATTAAGAATGGTCCACCACCCAAAGGACATCCAGCCAACTGTGGGAAGCATTGGAGTCGACATGGGCCGGCATCCATGTGGAATGCTTTCAACACCTTGTAGAGCCCATGCCCCGACAAATTGAGGTTGTTCTGAGGAAGAAAGTGGGGGGGTGAAACTCAATATCAGGAAGGTGTTCCTAATGTTTGGTAAACTAGGTGTGTTTAAGAATGTACGTATCACATAAGGTCCCTATAAGAAGATATGTGACAAAGATGATGACAGTCAGTATTAGGAACATCACAGGATAGAATTCATCTGCACCATTGAATTGAAGCTGCACATTGCCAGTTCAATATGAACATAGCCAGGCCGATGTACTTTGCAATGCTCTGTGATGATGTCAGGAAAACTGTGTGGCAACAATAACTAAATCATAATAACAGCCCTGTGTTAGGTAATAGGCTCAGGTACACAAAGCCTTAAAGCACTGACTTTGCTAAAATATTCACAGAAACAACAGGATGAGTCCTGCACAGCCAGCAAGGAGAAACAACACCATGAAACTGCCAATGTCCATCTGGCTATTATACTGCATCATTCCACATTCCACATGTGAATGTGATATTCTATTCCAAGGTCATCAAATAATAACTCCCCCCGTCTCCCTCTCTCTCTTTCATGCACAGAGGTGATGAAGACACCATCTACAATGTTTATCACGATATGCCCTACCCCAGGAGCAAGGCCAAGGCAGAGAAACTGGTGCTGGAGGCCAACGGCAATAAGGTACTTGTATTAACACATCACACTTCATACAAAGACGCGGTAATAACACACACAGACCAACTCACACTTTTATTTGATGGACATTTGAAAGATCCGGGGGATAGTTGCCTTTAAACATACTCTCATTAATAGCCTGATTCAGAT
Organism: Salvelinus fontinalis; assembly: GCF_029448725.1. Classification (NCBI taxonomy): domain Eukaryota; kingdom Metazoa; phylum Chordata; class Actinopteri; order Salmoniformes; family Salmonidae; genus Salvelinus; species Salvelinus fontinalis. The sequence goes on from NC_074698.1 coordinate 24,898,920, forward strand.
AGGGAAGCCCTTCATGGAACTTATTCAGATACTTATTCTCTCTCTTTGACTGAACTGCTCCAAAAGATACCGCAGAACACAAATATACTATAGTAATCCATGGGAAAAAATGTTTTGGAGCTTATGATACATGTAAGATTTTTTCGCCCAATGGCCATATTTGTGCTGTTACTCTGCACGAAAAACTAATATTTCAGAGTTATGATAAATGGTAGAATTCTTTTCGACTGTTACTCTGCCAAAAAGCTGTTTAAGTGTTCCCTTGTGTCCTTGTGTGTTAGTCTACTCCACCCTTCTGTTAACATGTTGAGTTAAAACTGCATATTTGGGATTCTGGGTTTCAAAACTGTTTTTGTTTCCCGTCCTTTCCCATCTGTTTCTAATGCTCTGTTACCACATCCTTCCTTTCCTCTCTCTGGCCAGGTGAATGAAGGGGCCTGCTTGTACACATGCTCCCTCCGTCCCACAGGGATCTATGGTGAGCAGCACCAGCTGATGAGGGACTTCTATCAGATGGGTGTGAGTACAGGGGGCTGGATCATTCGAGGCGTCCCAAAGGACACGGAACATGGTCGTGTCTATGCAGGTGAGTCCTGAAACGCATGCTGATACCTAGCCACACCTACAAGATCTTGAGTCGTCCTTTTAGCTGATTTTCTACTGGGCTCTTTATGTACCAAGTTGGCTACTTAACTTGTTCAACAGCCCTAGTGGATTAGGCTAGTGGTATGCACGTTCTCAGCATAGTCTTTTTTTCATTTTTTTTTTCAGGTAACGTGGCTTGGATGCATCTGCTGGCTGCTCGCTCCCTGAGAGAGCACCCCCAAAGGCTTGGAGGGGAAGTTTACTTCTGCTATGACGACTCACCCTACAAGAGTTATGAGGATTTCAACATGCAGTTCCTGTCTGGGTTCAACTTCCGCCAGGTCCGTGTGCCGCTATTGGTGCTGTGGTTGGTGGCGTGCCTGAATGACCTGCTCCGCTGGGTGCTGAAGCCTGTGTGCAGCTACACACCATTACTCAACCGCTACACACTCGCTGTGGCCAGCACCTCCTTCACAGTGGGTTCAGACAAGGCCCAGCGCCACTTCCAGTACCGCCCCCTCTATGACTGGGACCAGTGCAAGGCCCGCACACAGAGATGGGTGGACACCTTTCCCTTCGTAGGCCCCAAGGACTCCTGATCTGGGCTGATCTGCTGGTCTGGTGGAACCTTGTCTGGGCTAAACCGATGCACCACACATCATAATCTGGGATGGATGGAGGAGTGAGAGGACTTTCTCAGATTTATATTCTCACTATGTTTGCTCCATCATAAGCAGTATTATCATTACATGTATGCATACGAACTCTTGACCCCTGAACTCTTAAACCCTGAAATATGACCTCCTGCACGTGTTCTTCAAAAATGGTTATGTCCTCCTACCTGTCACTACTTGTGGCTAGCCTGTAGCTCCTCAGGCAAAATGATGACAAGGCATGTTCCACACTGAAATGTGTCACTTATCCATCCCATGATCTTCTGATTCACATGAGACCCTTCCCAGCCCTAAATAAGAGATAATACATTGGAGATTCAATATAAAAAGTTTGGGGCTTTATCGGACATTGCAATATTCATCTTCTTAAAAAAGGGGTAGATATAATGTGATTGTAGTCATAAAAGGGCGTAGGTATGTGATCTAGGAATGCTGCTCATGAATTGTTTTGAGTCTATTTCCAACAATACACAGTGCAATACATTGCTATACATATTTTGCAATACATACATGAAAATGCAATACATTTTCCACAAGACATCATCACTACATAGACTTGATCTGTTTTTGTTGAAGAGTACTAGTGCAGAAGATAAGTATTTACATCTTAAACATGCATTAATGCACACAGAAAATATTGTCTGATTATGTCCTATGTGATTTTAGAGTTTTATGAATCACCTGCTATACATTAAGGTGATTTTATCATCTGAATGCACTGCCAATTTAAAAACAATCATTAAAAAATCATTAAAGATAACATTTCCCAGTGAAGTCAGATTTAAACTTCAGACAGAGAAAAGGTTAATTTTATATTTCATGCCTATTGATTATTATTATAATTTTGAGAAGTAGCGTTACTTAAAGAGCAACTGAAAGCAATAAAAAACTTATATTCTATTCTCTGGTAGAAAATGGCCTATGTCTCAAACCAACTACATTAATGAAATGTAAGCATTTCATGAGACACCTATAAAAGATGTGTAACATGAAACTATTGTCCCATTTACAATGTGTAATTTATTAACGGTCCCTAACTAGCCCCAGAGATAGGCTATCTAAAGTCACAACAATTTTGACACTGTCGCACACCAGCCGGCAAAGAAGTTGGATAGCTTGCTAGCTAATTTAGGCTTCTTCCAGACACAAGACCTTGGTAGACTGTTTCAAGTTATCTCAAATGGTGTGTACTGTTTAGGCAGAGTGTAAGTACAAATGCTTCCCAGGTCGGAACAAACACAAGAGACACCCACATCAAGGAGCACCTGCGAGACCCAAAACTCGTTTAATTTCCTAATGAGGAGAATTGAAATCAGGACTCAATCAGGAAGTTCAGCCCCCTTTAAGAAAACAATAGACATACTTGGAACACAGGAGGTTGAATGGTATCAAACACATGGTTTCCATGTGTTTGATCCATGTGTTTGATGCCATTCCATTAGCTCCATTCCAGCCATTATTATGAGCCGTCCTCCCCTCCACAGCCCCTGTGACTTGGAAAGCATACGCTTTCAGTTTTGAATATTGTATTGATTATGTATTTATTTGTTTAATTCCAAATACAACTATTTTCATTAATTCAAAGTTTATTTGTTTTTTATAAGGTAAATATGATACTATCAAAGACACAATGCATGATTTTTGCTAAAAAAGGCCTAGGTCCACTATGGTGACCTCGGAAACGGCAAAATAAACTAAATGGAGAAACATATGGAATACATGTTAACAACACATTCATTACACGTCCTTTACATAGTCCCAGTCGGTATTAGATAGAACGTTGCGCCCCTGCCTGCCTGTGGGGAAAACAACTTGTTACCTTTTTCAAACGTAATTTTATTGTTGTCTGCTTGTTTTAGTCAATTACAAAACTACATTTAAAAAAAAAGTACAACGTCTAAAGATTACTTTTCAACATTGCCTGTGATGGGAGTCACCTTGGTCATGATAGGGGCTGCCCCAAATGATTGATGTATTATAATAATTGATTATGCTTATGTTGTATTAATGGCAGGCCTATAAGACACTCCCCCACTACATTTATAGGGTCCTGGACCACAGATTAGCAATATATATATGCATTATAAGGTTTAATACTGTTCCACAGTTCTTTTCTAGTTTCTGCCTCTTATAAGAAACGGTCTGAGCAGATGTGTGAGCCATTGCAGTCAAAACAGGGTGTCTGAGAAAGCGCCTCAAGGCTTAAAGACATACATAGACAGAGACCCCTGCAGGGGAGTAAATAGATAAGAGACAAGTAAGCCACACGGGAATGGAAAATTACTGCTGAGCCCTTAGAAAACACTGGAACTATTGTTTTCTCCTGCAAGTTTGCATAACTGCATATGCATGGGCTTGGTCTAATGAGTAGAAGGTGTTGACGTAGGCAGTTACACCACTAGGGGTTGACTGCAAGTATATTAAAGCAACTGATCTTTTTTATTTTGCAGAATTTACTCTGAAACATACGTGCTGTGTTTCCGTTGTCAACTTCTGTCTGCATTTGCATTAATAAAGGTTTGATTGATTTACTTGCCAATGATTGACAAGGAACCTACCCCAACACCTGCTCCCAAGCATTCTCACTACTTAGAAAGACTAATATTGTAGGGATTCCCTCATGCCCCTTTTTATGACGGTGCTAGCAGCCACTGTGAGACCAACAGCACAAACTAACAGAATATACAGCTACAAGTAATCATTGGAGTTAAAGACTATACTATACTTAACAAAAATATAAACAAAATATGCAAAAATGTTACTAAGTAACAGTTCATATAAGGAAATCAGTTAATATAAATAAATTATGCCGTAATCTATGGATTTCACATGACTGGGAATACAGATATGCATCTGTTGGTCACAGATACCTTAAAAAAAAGGCAGGGGCGTGGATCAGAAAACAATCAGTATCTGGTGTAAGCACCATTTGGCTCATGCAGCGCAACACATCTCCATAGAGTTTATCAGGCTGTTGATTGTGGCCTGTGGAATGTTGGCCCACTCCTCTTCAATGACTGTGCAAAGTTGCTGGATATTGGCAGGAACTGGAACACGCAATCATGCACGTCGATTCAGAGCATGCCCAATATGCTCAATGGGTGACATGTCTGGTGAGTATGCAGGCCATGGAAGAACTGAGACAGTTTCAGCTTCCTGGAATTGTGTATAGACATGGGGCCGTGCATTATCATGCTGAAACATGAGGTGATGGTGGCGGATGAATGGCACAACAATGGGCCTCAGGATCTCGTCACGGCATCTCTGTGCATTCAAATTGCCATTGATAAAATGCAATTGTGTTCATTGTCCATAGCTTATGCATGCCCATACCATAACCCCACCGCCACCATGGTGCACTCTGTTCACAACCTTGACATGAACAAACCGCTCGCCCACACAACGCCATACACGTGGTGGTTTGCGGTTGTGAGCCAGTTGGATGCGCTGCCAAATTCTCTAAAATGACACTGGAGGCGGCTTATGGTAGAGAAATTAACATAAAATTCTCTGGCAACAGCTCTGGTGGATATTCCTGTAGTCAGCATGCCAATTGCACGCTCCCTCAAAACTTGAGACATCTGTGGCATTGTGTTATGTTAAAAAACTGCACATTTTAGAGTGGCTTTATTGTCCCCAGCACAAGGTGCACTTGTGTAATTTTGTCATTTTTATTAGGATCCCCATTAGCTAACGCCGTAACGCTAGCTAATCTTCCTGGTGTCCAACACCAATGAACAAGACTTCACAAACACTCAACAAGTAGACAATACAGACAATTACAATACCTGACAGGAAACACATTTAATATTCAGTTGATGCTTTCTATTTCCTCTCTAGTCATATGGTCTATCGCATGTTATTTTATTTTTTTCTTGAAGATGGATTTACTTTTTTCCAGAAAAATATGGATTGTTAAAAGAGTTCCATTCAGCTATGGCTCTATATAAAACTGTAGATTTAAGGAGATTTGTCCTTGGCTTGGGTTGACTTAGCTGCCCTAAATTTGCCTGTCTGGTTTGGTGGTTATGCGTATTGCTAGTATGTACTAACTAGCCTGAAAAATTCTGTGTTTTTTTGAAAAATATAATATTCCTAAAGAAGATCAGAAGACTGGATAGTAATTTGTTTTCAACGTGAAGCCATGAGAGATTCTGATGCATTTGGATAATATTCATACAGACAGAGCAATCGAAGAACTCATCTGGCAGCCCTGTTCTGAACCATTTGGAGATTTTCTATATTTATTTTTATTTTTTATTTTATTTCATCTTTATTTAACCAGGTAAGCTAGTTGAGAACAAGTTCTCATTTACAACTGTGACCTGGCCAAGATAAAGCAAAGCAGTGCGACACAAACAACAACACAGAGTTACACATAGAATAAACAAGCGTACAGTCAATAACACAATAGAAAAAAAGAAAGTCTATATAGTGTGTGCAAATGGCGTGAGGAGGTAGGCAATAAATAGGCCATAGTAGCAAAATAATTACAATTTAGCAGATTAACACTGGAGTGATAAATGAGCAGATGATGATGTGCAAGTAGAGATACTGGTGTGCAAAAGAGCAGAAAAGTAAATAAAAACAATATGGGGATGAGGTAGGTAGATTGGGTGGTGTCACGCCCTGACCTTAGAGATCCTTTTTATGTCTCTATTTTGGTTTGGTCAGGGCGTGAATTGGGGTGGGCATTCTATGTTTTGTGTTCTATGTTTTCTATTTCTGTATGTTTGGCCGGGTGTGGTTCTCAATCAGAGGCAGCTGTCTATCGTTATCTCTGATTGAGACCCATACTTAGGTAGCTCTTGCCCACATGGGTTTTGTGGGTAGTTGTTTTCTGTCTTTGTATCTGTACCAGACAGAACTGTTTCGTGTTGTTTGATTTTCGTTTATCTCTTTGTTATTTTTGTCATAGTGTTCACTTTTCTATTAAAGGCATGAACACTTACCAAGCTGCGTTTTGGTCTCCTCCCGTAGACGATCATTACAGGTGGGCTATTTACAGATGGACAATGTACAGCTGCAGCGATCGGTTAGCTGCTCAGATAGCTGATGTTTAAAGTTAGTGAGGGAAATATAAGTCTCCAGCTTCAGCGATTTTTGCAATTCGTTCCAGTCATTGGCAGCAGAGAACTGGAAGGAATGGCGGCCAAAGGAGGTGTTGGCTTTGGGGATGACCAGAAAGATATATCTGCTGGAGCGTGTGCTACGGGTGGGTGTTGTTATCGTGACCAGTGAGCTGAGATAAGGCGGAGCTTTACCTAGCATAGACTTATAGATGACCTGGAGCCAGTGGGACTGGCGACAAATATGTAGCGAGGGCCAGCCGACTAGAGCATACAGGTCGCAGTGGTGGGTGGTATAAGGGGCTTTGGTAACAAAAAAGAAGGCACTGTGATAGACTGCATCCAGTTTGCTGAGTAAAGTATTGGAAGCTATTTCGTAGATGACATCACCGAAGTCGAGGATCGGTAGGATAGTCAGTTTTACTAGGGTAAGTTTGGCGGCGTGAGTGAAGGAGGATTTGTTGCGAAATAGAAAGATTTGATTTTGGATTGGAGATGTTTAATATGAGCCTGGAAGGAGAGTTTACAGTCTAGCCAGACACCTAGGTATTTGTAGTTGTCCACATATTCTAGGTCAGAACCGTCCAGGGTAGTGATGCTAGTCGGGCGGGCGGGTGCGGGCAGCGAACGGTTGAAAAGCATGCATTTGGTTTTACTAGCGTTTAAGAGCATTTGGAGGCCACGGAAGGAGTGTTGTATTGCATTGAAGCTTGTTTGGAGGTTAGTTAACACAGTGTCCAAAGAAGGGCCAGATGTATACAGAATGGTGTTGTCTGCGTAGAGGTGGATCAGGGAATCACCTGCAGCAAGAGCGACATCATTGATATATACAGAGAAAAGAGTCGGCCCGAGAATTGAACCCTGTGGTACCCCCATAGAGACTGCCAAAAGTCCGGACAACAGGCCCTCCGATTTGACACACTGAACTCTGTCTGCGAAGTAGTTGGTGAACCAGGAGAGGCAGTCATTTGAGAAACCAAGACTATTGAGTCTGCGGATAAGAATATGGTGATTGACAGAGTCGAAAGCCAGGTCGATGAAGATGGCTGCACAGTACTGTCTTTTATCGATGGCGGTTATGATGTCATTTAGTACCTTGAGCGTGGCTGAGGTGCACCCGTGACCAGCTCGGACACCGGATTGCATAGCGGAGAAGGTACGGTGGGATTCGAAATGGTCAGTGATCTGTTTATTAACTTGGCTTTCGAGAGCCAAGACCTGCAAGACGTGTGAGAGACAAACTGGCAGCCATAAGGGAGGTCTGAGAGAAGTGGGTGGAGCGTCTACCATACCTCTACAACCCTCGGTCTGAAGTAACAGTGGATGAGCAACTGGTTCCATTCAGAGGTAAATGTTTATTTTCATATCTGTAATGTAAGTGATTTTCACTGTTAATTTTATTATTGTTTTTCTGTAATATCATTGATTTATGTGATTGTTTTCTGTGACACTGGTACTAATTACTGATAGTAACCTCTTTTGTCAAAAGTTTGCTGTCCTTTCCGGCAGTATATGCCCAGCAAGCCAGCAAAATATGCATCAAGATATGGGTGGCCTGTGACGCACAATCCAGCTACGCTTGGAAGATGCAAGTCTACACAGGGAAGCCGACCGGTGGAGGCCCAGAGAAAAACCAGGGGATGCGGGTTGTGCTTGATGTGAAAGATGGACTAAGGGGGCACAATGTCACGTGTGACAATTTCTTCACCTCTTATGAACTCAGCCAGCAGCTCCTGAAGAGGAAGATCACCATGGTTGGCACAGTTAGAAAGAACAAGCCTGAGCTCCCCCCTGCACTCCTCGCAACAAGGAGAAGAGAGGCCTTCTCATCAAAGTTTGCCTTCACCCCCACCACCACTCTAGTTTCTTACCTCCCAAAGAGGTGCTGCAAGAATGTGGTCCTCCTGAGCACAGTGCTCAAAACCGTTGAGATCAGTGATCATGAGGACAGGAAGCCACAGCTGGAATTTACAGCAGCAGTAGGATGACTGCCAGCTGGCCCCTGGTCATCTTCCATAACATCATTGATGTGTTCTCATACAATGCCTTCTTGATATGGAACAAGATCAACTCTGCCTGGATGCCTGATAAGCGGAACAAGAGGAGGGTCTTCCTGGAGCAGCTGGGAAAGGCACTTGTAACCCCACACATTCAAAGAAGGGAGTGCCTCTCCCGCGCAGCCACCTCTGCTGTATGTTTACACCTATGCAGTACCTTTAGCAATAATAATAATAATAAACCTCTACTTTAGTAAAGAAAACATTTATGACAGGTGTGTTGTAATAAAAACGAGTGGGGGCCACTGATTAAATGCAGTCTTTCTGTATTGTGAAGAGGGAAAATCCCAGATATTTACAAAGTTTGTGATGAATGACAGGTTATTTCTTCATGCAAAATAGATTTGGGGTCTAAAATTCAATTAAGCTGCTTTATCATTTTTGACCCTGAGAACAAGGAGAGTATACATAATGTTAAGACTACACAAGGGTTAAAACCATAACATTTGAGTTGAACAAGTAACATTTCATGATCAATTACATCAAAAGCAGCACTGAAATCTAGCAACACTGCACCACCTAACTTCCTGTCATCCATACTCTTTAACCAATCATCCGCCATTTGTGCTAAGGCCGGACTTGTGGAATGCCCTTCTGCGTATGCATGCCGGAAACCCATTATCAGATCATTACATGATAAATAATGTTTGATTTGTACAGATAAATTTTTTTTTACAATAATTGACTTAACACAGGCAGCAAGCTTATAGGACGACTATTAGGACCAGTGAATGCAGATTGTTTATCCTTAGGTAGTTAAATAACATTTTACTCTTTCCAGACTTCTGGGCACACCCCATACATCAAACACTTATTACAAATATGAGAGATTGGGGTAGATATTTGGTTAGCTGTAACTCTAAGCAATTTGGTGTCAAGATGATCTGTACCAGGTGACTTGTCATCCGACAGAGACAACAGCATCCTTTCTACCTCTTCCCTTTCTACTTGATGAAATTTAAACATGCATTGCCTCTCCTTCCTGATTCAATATTTTATAAGGGTATATGACATAGAGCCATCAGTTGGAATCATAGCATTCGTCAACTTGCCCACTTTGCCTGTAAAATATTCATTTGTTTGCCATGTCATGTGTTTTTGTAAAAAAAATACCCTCTGATTCAACAAAAGAGGCGGACATGTTCAAATTCCTACCCATAATCGTGTTCAACATTCTCCACAGTTTTTTCCCATCACCCTTAACTTCATCAATGTTGTGCTGATAGAATCCCTTCTTCTTTCCTTTGTTTAGCTTGGTCACAATATTTCTTAATTTACAATAACTTTGCTTGATTTGCCAGATTTATCTGCTACTTTTTTGGCCTCATAACGTTGAATCATAAAATTTCTCAGCTCATCATCAATCCATGTGGCACCGTTTCACCTCACAGTGCATTTTCTTAAAGGGGCATGCTTATCAGCTATACTCATAAATAATTTCATAAACATATTAGTGACATTTCAGGATCATCCTTACTACACACTTCTAACCATTGCACATTTTTAATCTCATCCACGATTGAGTCCTGATTGAACACTCTGTAGGACCTTTGGTAGATTACCTTCGGGCCAGCCTTTGGTATTTTAGTTTTCCTAGTGAGTGCAACCAAGTTATGATCACTGCAACCTCGTGCCACGGATACAGCCTTAGAACAATGTTCAGCCATGTTAGTAAAAATGTGATCAATACAAGTTGATGATGTGATACCGGAACTATTAGTGAACGTTCTGGTTGGTAATGTCATAACTTGGGTCAGGTTTTTAGCAAGGATCCCGGGACATATTTCAGCAGTTCCAGCGTTAACGATAACTGCGTCCCAGGATCCAGATATGAATAGGAAAACTATTGTAAACTTTTACCATAGTAGATTGTTGTTAAAGTAAAACAAACCGAGTCTCTAGTCTTGTACTGCGCGTGTTGATGACTTTGCGTGTTGATGGTAAGAAAAAAGAGAGCGATAGATGATGCTGTTTAATCAGCTTCTTGATATCACACCTGTCAGGTGGATGGATTATCTTGCCAAAGGAGAAATGCTCATTAACAGAGATGTAAACAAATTTGTTCACAAAATTTGGTAGAAATAAGGTTTTTGTGTGTATGAAACATTTCTGGGATCTTTTATTTCAGCTTATGAAACATGGGATGAACACTTTACATGCTGCGTTTATATTTTTTGTTCAGTGTAAAGACGTTAAATGTCTTACCTGTGATTAAATGTTTTCCACCAACAGCTACATGTAACCTACATGGACACTGGGTCCCCACATTTCCCACTCTCCCACGCCCAATAGCTTGAAGCAACAGCACAGGGCTCTTCTAGCAGGCTCTATTTCCCTATGTGGGAGCATTGCGAACTGTAGGTCGGAATATTTGACCTGGTTACATGTACACTGAACAACATAGCAGCTTTTCTGGATTTTTTATTATTTCTGTATAACAAAAAATCGACAACAAAGTTGCCTTTTTTACAATGGGGGTCAATAGGAAAGAATGTTGGTGGTCAAGGGGAATTCCTTATTATTATGTGAATACCGACTGGGACTATTCTCTCCAGTGCTGTAAAGTACTTAAGTAAAAATAATTTCAAGTACTTCTTCAGTAGTCTTTTGGGGTATCTGTACTTTACTTTACTATTTATATTTTTGACAACTTTTACTTTTAGTTCACTACATTCCTAAAGAAAATGATGTACTTTTTACTCCATACATTTTCCCTGACACCCAAAAGTACTCGTTACATGATGAATGCTTAGCAGGATAGGAAAATGGTCCAACTGATGCACTTATCAATGGAACACATTGTCATCCCTACTGCCTCTGATCTGTCAGACTCACTAAATACAAATGCATTGTTTGTAAATTATGTCTGAGTGTTGGAGTGTATCCCTGTACATTTTAAAAACAAGAAAATGGTGCCGTCTGCTTTGCTTAATATAAGGAATTTGAAAGGATTTATACTTTTACGTTTGATACTTAAGTATATTTTAGGGATTACATTTACTTTTGATACTTAAGTATATATAGAACCAAATACATTTAGACTTTTACTGAAGTAGTATTTTACTGGGTGACTCACTTTTACTTGAGTAACTTTCTATTAAGATATCTATACTTTTACTCAAAATAACAGTTGGGTACTTTTTCCACCACTGATTCTCTCTAACCTCATTATGTCAATGGTGTGTCCTAGTTACAAGCCAGAGTGAGTCAATGTAGAGGGAAAAAAACAAAGTTACCATGGAGATTACACAGATGTTGGTTTGTAATGTAGGGCTATGAAACCATGTTGTCGTTACGGAAATATTTTATCAGACTCCAGAATCAAAGTAAATACTTCCAGAGAGAGAGAGAGAGAGAGAGAGAGAGAGAGAAGGGAGTTCCCTCGTAAACAGTCAGGGATTCCATCCTACTCTATGACATGTCTGGGTGTCCCCCGTTGGATTGGTTTCTCCATAGCAATCTTCTAAATATTTACACATGCAGTAAGAGCTGTGCTGGTAGAGCTGGATCCATGAGGTTGGATCCATGACAGTTTTATTTTGGCAAAGCCTGGCTGGATCCATAACAATTGAGTAAGGCTTTATGACTTCCAGACCCTACCAAGTACACAGTATTTGTACATGGTACCTGTGTGAATGTCAAATACATATATTATTACTGACTACAATGTATTTGTAGAATGATGTATCATAATAGATATTTAATTGATAATGTACATTATTTTAATAGTTATGATTGGAATGTAAAAAAGGTATTTCTGTAAGTCTCGGTCTGTCAATTGTGTCAACCCACAGTTTCTGGTGGTTGACCAAACCGGCACACCGGGCACGTGCCCGGGGCCCTGACCTCGAGGTGTAAACCCTGGATTGCTGATGCTATGTATTGGCCATTGAAAGACTTTGACGCCACCGGTTGGCCATATTGGCACTCCCCAGTAGGAGCAGTCCATAGGAATTAACGAATTTCTACAGTATTTACATTCATTGTTTCAAGGACAAAATTACATGTATTTAATTTTTTTTTGGTAATGGAGACAGTAACATTAGTAATCTCAAAAAATGCAACTTTAAGGAAAATGTTTTTATATATACACTACATGATCAAAAGTGCTTGTCGAACATCTCATTCCAAAATCATGGGCATTAAAATGGAGTTGGTCCCCACATGGCTGTTATAACAGCCTCCACTCTTCTGGAAAGGCCTTCCACTAGATGTTGGAACATTGCTTCGGGGACTTGCTTCCATTCAGCCACAAGAGCATTAGCAAGGTCGGGCACCGATGTTGGGCGATTTGGCCTGGCTCGGAGCCGGCGTTGCAATTCATCCCAAAGAAGTTCGATTGGGTTGAGGTCAGGGCTCTGTGCAGGCCAGTCAAGTTCTTCCACACCGATCTTGACAAACCATTTCTGTGTGCCACAAAGTTGGAAGCTCAAAATCATCTAGAATGTCAGTGTATGCTGTAGCGTTACGATTTCCCTTCACTGGAACTTAAAGGGCATAGCCCGAACTATGAAAAACAGCCCCAGACCATTATTCCTCCTCCACCAAACTTTACAGTTGGCACTATGCATTCAGGCAGGTAGCGTTCTCCTGGTATTCACCAAACCCAGATTCATCTGTCGGACTGACAGATGGTGAAGCATGATTCATTGCTCCAGAGAACACATTTCCACTGCTCCAAAGAATGCGTTTCCACTGCTCCAGAGTCCAATGGCTGCGAGGTTTACACCACTTCAGACAACTCTTGGCATTACGTATGGTACTCTTAGGCTTGTGTGCAGCTGCTTGGCCATGGAAACCCATATCATGAACTCCCAACGAACAGTTATTGTGCTGACGTTGCTTCCAGAGGCAGTTTGGAACTCAGTAGTGAGTGTTGCAATCGAGGACAGAAGGTTTTACGTGCTACATGCTTCAGCGCTCGGCGGTCCCGTTCTGTGAGCTTGAGTGGCCTATCACTTTGCAGCTGAGCCGTTGTTGCTCCTAGACGTTTCCACTTCACAATAACAGCAGTTACAGTTGACCGGGGCAGCTTGAGCAAGGCAGAAATTTTATGAACTGACTTGTTGGAAAGGTGCTTATGACGTTGCCACGTTGAAAGTAACTGAGCTCTTCAGCACGGTCCATTCTACTGCCACTCTTTGTCTACGGATATTTCATGGCTGTGTGCTCAATTTTATGTACCTGTCAGTAACAGGTGTGGCTGAAATATCTGAATCAACTAATTTGAAGAGGTGTCCACTTACTTTTGTCAAGGTAGTGTATTTATATTTTTTTGTTCACATAATATAATTTAGAAGTATGGAATAAGGTGTCTGTAATAAAATAAATGTGGCAAAAACGAATGTAAATATTTCTTACAACGGTGAGGGAGTGACAAGATGGAGGCAGGGTGGCTTCAACACAGCACTCCCTAAAACTCATCTAGTGTATATATAAATCATTGTGTACAACAACTGATGAACCTAACAGTGGAAAACTGTGAAAAAATGTGTTCAGTGTTATTTCCTGATAGTTTCTGGTTGAAAATACAATCTACACAGGACCTAATCAGCAGGTTTGCATGGGCGGGAGTTTCAGTTTGCCTGGTGATATCACCAGGTGGTAAATTGGTTAATAGATATAGAGCAATTTCAGTGCCAACAGAAACTGTATTTGAATTCCATAATTATGAACTTGTATTACGATATTACATTTTAATGTTATATCTTAGAATTTGTAATGCACAAATGTAATCATAGAATTCATAATATGAACTGAATTGAATAAATATTGCATTCCATTTAAAAATTCAATTTCAATTTAATTGAATATTCAAATTCAATATTTAGCTAGCTTTCCGTTTTGCCATACATTTGGGGCCCCAAATGCGTTAGTCTGGCCCTGCTCAGTTTGTTTTAGATTTTGTTAAAAACAACTGCCCAATGCAGTCGTTTTTATATGAATATCAAATCATTTCTGGGTAACCATTAAGTACCTTACTGTAATATATTTCCATAAAAATTGCTTTTTAGCAAAAAACTATTTCTCAAGCAAGAATTTAAAAGACACTACACAAGCTCTTCCCTGGAAACTGCCTAGGTCCAGGAACACATAGTGACTATGGTGACCTCAGAAACGGCAAGAAAAACAAATTGGAGGAACACATGGAACACAAGGTTTAAAACATTAATTACACATCCTTTACGTTCTCTCTAACCTCATTGTGTCAATGGTGTGTCCTAGTTACAAGCCAGAATGAGTCATTGTAGAGAAAAAATGTGAAGTTACCATTGAGATTACACAGATGTTGTTTTTCAATGCAGAACTATGCAACCATGTTGTTATTATGGAAGCGTTTTGTCAGACTCCAGAATCAAAGTAAATACTTCCAGCTCTAGGGGTGGAACCGAACACTGTGAGGGTTGAGAGCCAGAGGGACGTTACAGAAAACAATGTGTTATGTCACAACAGCGGTGTAGACTCTTTTTTTATACAATTTTAGTCATGCAGAGAGAGAATGCTCTAAACCACATAAGCTTGAAAGGGAAGAATGAGGCGAAGACTTAAGAAAGAATGAGAGGCTACCCAGTAACCAGGGAGTTCCCTTGTAAACAGTCAGGGATTCCGCCCTACTCTATGACATGTCTGGGTGTCCCCGGTGGATTGGTTTCTCCATAGCAATCTTCTAAATATTTACACATGCAAATACTATGGCCTATTTATTTCCTTACCTCCTCACGCCATTTGCACACACTGTGTATAGACTTTTTTTCTATTGTGTTATTGACTGTATGCTTGTTTATTCCATGTGTAACTCTGTGTTGTTGTTTGTGTCGCACTGCTTTGCTTTATCTTGGCCAGGTCGCAGTTGTAAATTAGAACTTGTTCTCAACTGGCCTACCTGGTTAAATAAAGGTGAAAAAAATAATTAAATAAATAAATAAATAAGACCTGTGCTAGTTGAGCTTTACTCAGAGAGTTGTAAGTGGCTGGGTTGGATCAATGACAATAACAATTGAGTAACGCTTATGACTTCCAAACCCTACCAAGTACACAATAGAATGAATGGAACATCAAACGCATGGAAATCGCGTGTTTGACTCCGTTCCATTAATTTAATTTCGGCTATTACAACGAGCCTGTCCTCCTATAACTCTTACCACCAGCCTCCTCTGTTGTACATGGTACTACTGTCAAATGTACAGTGCATCTGGAAAGTATTCAGATCCTTTCCCTTTTTCCACATTTTGTTACGTTACAGCCTTATTCTAAAATTGATTAAATACTTCCCCCCTCATCAATCTACACACAATACCCCATAATGGCAAAGCAAAATCCGATTTTTTGAATATTGTGCACATTTATTAAAAATTAAAAATACCTTATTTACATAAGTATTCAAACCTTTTGTGTGAGACTCGAAATTGAGCTACGGTGCATCCTATTTCCAATGATCATCCTTGAGATGGTTCTACAACTTGATTGGAGTCCACCTGGGGTAAATTCTATTGATTGGCCATGGTTTGGAAAGGCACACACCTGTCAATATAAGGTCCCACAATTCACAGTGCATGTCAGAACAAAAACCAAGTCATGAGGTCGAAGGAATTGTCCGAGACAGGATTGTGTCGATGCACAGATCTGGGAAAGGGTACCAAAAGACTGCTGAGCCATAAGACTGCTGAACAATTTATAAAATGCCCCCCCCCCCATTGAACAATTTATAAAATCCCCCCCCCCCCCCATTGTTTTTACACTGCTGCTACTCGACTGAGTATGTTTAACAACGTGTTAATATCTTATGCCACCTACTGGTCTCAAAGTCTTGTGCTACCTGCTGTTAAATCGTAGGGAAGTAGGTAAAAAAAAAATGGCCTTATAAAAAGTAATGGCCTTATACCAACAGCAGAGGGAAGCAGAGTACTGAGAGACAGCGACAATCCGGCAAATGTATGCTACCGTGAAAAAACTGAGGATAGTTTGGTTCAACCAAATGGTGCATATACAGATTCAACAACATATTTGAAAATGAAAGATTATTTGAGACAAATACTATGTACTTAGTTTTAGTTTAACCTGATATTATTATTTGCTTTTCCATGTTCTGCACTCGTGTTGACAGATAGTCCCGATTATGCCTATACGTGTGAGTGCCCGATCGCACTAACAGGAGCGCGCACGTGGCTGTCAGCAGTAGGAAATGCAGGCGATTTGTGCTAAATGTCTAGCAGCAGCACGACCACACTGATTGTGAAGGACAGTTTGGGAGAAAGGAATACCATTTGGTCGTTAAATTATATACATTTGTAAGATTTAAACTCTCTGCAGTTATGTCAGAGAGTAACCCAAACAGACAGCTAGGTTAACAACACCCGCCTAACATCATTAGCCAGCAAGCTAGGCTAACTAGCTAGCTAGTTTTGGGGGACACTGCGCCTCCTAACCTGCTCAGTCGTTATCTATTTATTTGCCTTTTGTTGCCTGGACAGTCCAGCTTCTCATTGTCGTGCTTTCATTGAACGGAGGAGCTTAGCGGACTGGAGCTGTGGGGGGCCCGCGGACAAACCCCCTGTCCTGGGCGTCCAGGCGGACGGATCACGTAGACACGCGGGCCGTGGGTAAGTTTACACGAGCGAGTTTATAGCGAGGGAAGCGGGTGGGCAAGGCCGTGGACCCAATGGTCAGGCAGGGCCCCGGCGACAGGGAAGGGAGTGGACCATTAATTAACTAGAAAACTAAGATGCCTGTTAGGCAACAATATAATTTTCCTGTGGTTGAATCGGGAAGTTGTGTCGCTTTGAATGAGGCCTCGAGAGGATATGAAAACACAATCGTTCGTTTTTAGGTAGCTATAGTAATTAGTTAGTTAGCGTGTTAGCTGTCGCGAGTTAGCAAACCAACCTGCTTAGATAAGCGGAATATAAATATAATGTTGTCCGTAATCTTGGTAGAAGAAATAAGTTACTGTATCGGTGGTTGCTAGCGACGGTAATTTTGTCTGACTGTTGTGCTTGTTAGTGCATGCACGTGATAGTGTTTGTGGCCACACCTGAGTTGATCGTTAGGGCCAGGCAGTCTTTTGAATGAATGTATTCTACAATGTATTTGAATTGTAGACATGTCATTGTCAACATCTAGCTCTGTAGATTGTCCGTGGATTTTCAGTGTTCGATGACACTGGATAGAAATTGGGCAGAAATGGAGAGGTGGGTTCTGGTGAAGTAAATAACACAGGTCAAATCATCATATTGAACAACATTAAGTAAAACCTCAGATAGACATGCATAATTCTACCTATTACTGTATTGTTACTTTATTGTAGAGATGGTGCTTGTTGAAAATACCCCAATGGGCAATAATTTGAAAAATCAAAATCCATGTCCACTAACTAAATATCAAATGGAAGACATAGAGTAGGAGGAAGGTGTGTAATGCATGTCCAATGTCCTCTTTCAGATATAGGGAACTGTTTATTTTTATCTGATTTTCATTGTCTGTTATTAGAATCTTCCCCACTATTCAAAACTGCAATTCTGACAATAAAGCTTTGGGCATTAGCCTATATCTCAAATAATGTCCATGATTTTGAAATATACAGCCAACTTCTTCATTTATCATTGTGTCAGCAAGGACTTTTTTGTTGTTGTGAAAAACTTGTCTGAAAAGAGTGGGGCAGGGACTGATGGCCTCAGTATTATTTATTATCATCAGTCTAACATAATTTACTCGAATACACTATGGAAATGTGGAGAGGTTGTTTCCATGTAATCATGATTAAGAGTTCTGTTAACTTTGGTTTCTCATGAAACCTTTCTGTCTTCTTTCCATCTGTCAAGGAGAAAATAAGGAGGCGCCATGGCTGAAATCTCCGCCCTAATCCCCTCACCTCCAGCTATAGGTGACACACATGCTGCCCCCTCCTTCCCCATACCCTCTACTGCCCCCCCTCCTCCCAGCAGCACCACCCCAGAGCCCCCTAAGGAGTACCCCGTCCCCAAGTCCTCTCTGTACGGTGACAAAGCTTCTCTGACATTAACTGTACCAGGAGAGACGTTTCCTTCTCACCCTCCTTCTCCCAAGTCTCCCAAGAGAGGGGGGAGAGGACCTCCACCGAGTCCCCCCAAACGCGTCTCATCAGCGTTAACTCCAGAGACTCCAGTGCCCCCACCTCTAATACCCCCAGAGAGACCTGCCCCCGTACCTGTAATAGCCCTAGAGACTCCTGCCATCCCACCTGTAGATGTAGCATTGCGGCAGAGGGAGGGAGTGAAGGAGACAGACATGGAGGCAGGGGCCAGCCCAGTGTTGGCTGTAAAGCAGGAACTGAGTAACCCAGGGGGCAAGGAGCTGTTAAATGCCCCCTCAGAGTGCCCTACACAGGCCCACAGTGAGCAAGAGGTACAGGGGGTAACACAGCAGACTACCAGCCCCTCCTCTTGTCTTAATCTCACCCCTAATCTCTACCCCAGTGTTCATGTCACTGTGAACACTAATCCTGCTACTGATTATGCTCAGCCTCAGTCTATGGTGCATTCTCCTCCTCCTCCTGCCCCCACTCACACTCCCCCTCCTCCAGGCTCCACCCAAACAGCAGCAGCTGCAGCCCCTGAAGCACAAAATCCTCAGCCACCAAAAGAAAGCCAAAACCCTCACCCCCATCCCAAACTGGACACCCCCAGCCTGTCTCCCATACCTGAGACCTCAAGCCAATCTCCCAGAAGGGCAGAAATACCCAACACCCCCTCCAGAGCAGGGCACCCCAGCCCTCCAGTGATCCAGGAACCTGTCTCCCTCTCCCTGCCCTACCCCAGAGTTCCAGCCCCAGACACCCTCAGCTACCTTGAGTCAGCCAGCATGATGTCAGGGACCCTGGAGTCTCTGTCTGGCCTGGGGGAGGATGGAAGCTCTATCGGGTCAGACTCAGAGATCAACGGCCTGGCTGTCAGACGCACTGACAAATATGGCTTCCTCGGCGGGACCCAGTACAGCGAGGGCAGGTGGGCATGGTAAAACAAAAACACACCCTCACGCTATGCACACACCCGTGTCAAATACTAATCTATTGTGTCTTCACTCTGACTGTAGGTGGGCAATTACACTGTTTTTTTTTTTCTCTCTTAAAGAAAAGTATATTTGTCACATGTGCCGACTACAACAGGTGTAGTAGACCTTACCGTAAAAGGCTTACTTACTAGTCCTTAACCAACAGTGCAGAGTAAAAAGTAAAACATTTGCTAAATAAACTAAAGGAAAAATAGTAACACAATAAAATAACAATAATGAGGTTATATACAAAGGGTACCGAGTCAATGTGCAGGGGTTTGAGGTAATATGTAGGTAGGGGTAAAGTGACTATGCATAGATCTAAACAGAGAGTAGCAGAAGCATAATGTGAAGGGATATGTGTATGTGTAGTGTCAATGTGTGTGTGTTGGAATGTCAGTGTAGTATGTGTGAGTGTACATAGAGTCTGTGCAAGAGAGTCAGTGCAAAAACGTATCATTAAAAAAAAGGGGGTCAATGCAAATACTCCGGGTAGCCATTTGATTAACTGTTCAGCAGTCTTATGGCTTGGGGGTAGAAGCTGTTACGGAGCTTTTGGTCCCAGACTTGGTGCTCCGGTACCGCCTGCCGTGCGGTAGCAGAGAGAACTCTATGACTTGGGTGGCTGGAGTCTTTGACAATCAACCGTCTTGGACATCTTCTCTGAGTCACCCAGCTTGCCCTAAGTGATCTCTCCCTCCCCACCCTTTCTGTCCAGTCTTCCCTATATCCACTCTAAACTTATCGGTCTGTCCTTCATCTCTCCTTTGTGTGACTCAGATAGATAGTGCTGAGAGCGCTTTTGTGACACAATATGTACTGACTGTGCCTCGCCCAGCCACTCATTTCCCTCTCTTTCTGGAGAACGTATCTTGCCCCTCCCCTCGGACAGTCTCTCTAAGTGCACTTCCTCTTCTGTTTTCTGTTTTATTGATTTAGTTTGCTATTGATTAAACCTGTTCCCCTTCAGTGTCGTTATCAAAGGGTGTCTGTGTGTGAGAGAGTAGTGTAGGACAGAAATATTGTAAATGAGCATATAATATGAAGTATGTTATAAATCTGTAGATGAGTACGGTATTCCTTTTAAAGAAGATCAGGTCGCACAGCTTCCATTTAAAACAACTATTGCTCCTGTTTGGAATCTACTGAATGAACATGACCCTGTGGCTGCATCCAATCTTAGGATATCCATATTTAGATAACAGGTTTTTCTTCTGGATTAAAAAACGTGCTTAAGTGGTGGGCATGGCAGGGGTCGCAGTCAGCCCATCAGTGGGGCTGAATTTTAGAGGCCCCCAATTCTTTATAATTTAAGACAATTTCCTGCAATTCTCCAAACTTCTCCATGGCACTGAGAGACATTTTTGCTGTTTTAAATCTACTTTCATGCAATTCTACATATTCTGCCATGGAACTGAGAGAAAATGTTGCTAATTTCCTGCGTTTCTACATATTCTGCCTTGGAGCCGAGAACATTTTTTCAGTTTAAGGTGAATTACCTGCAATTCTATGCATTTTGCCATGTCTAATGCTGTGTTCTTTTGTTCAAACATAATAACAAAGTTAATACTGTTCAATTAATTGTTTTAGCTTTTATTTTGATGATTTTAGTTCTCAAAGATTCTATTATTTAAAAAAAAAATATATATATATAGGTCCATTATCTTTTCTACGTACTTTGTAGCGGTATTGTTAGAGCGGGGTAAAGATTAGAGGTCGACCGATTATGATTTTTCAACGCCGATATCGATTATTAGAGCACAAAAAAAAGCCGATACCGATTACTCGGCCAAATTTTTACAATGTATTTAATTTTAATAATGACAATTACAACAATACTGAATTTAACTTAATATAATACGTCAATAAAATCAATTTCGCCTCAAATGAATAATCAAACATGTTCAATTTGGTTTAAATAATGCAAAAACAAAGTGTTGGAGAAGAAAGTAAAAATGCAATATGTGCCATGTTCCTTGCTCAGAAGTTCCTTGCCAGTGTAACAGTATAGCTTCCATCCCTCTCCTCACCCCTACCTGGGCTCGAACCAGGAACACATCACAAAAGTTACCCACGAAGCATCGTTCCCCATCGCTCCACAAAAGCATCGGCTCTTGCAGAGCAAGGGGGACAACTACTTCAAGGTCTCAGAGCGAGTGACGTCACCGATTTGAAACGCTATTAGCGCGCCCACCGCTAACTAGCTAGCCATTTCACATCGGTTACACCAGCCTAATCTCGGGAGTTGATAGGCTTTAAGTCTTAAACAGCTCAATGCTTGAAGCACAGCGAAGAGCTGCTGGCAAACGAACAAAAGTGCTTTTTGAATGAATGCTTACAAGCCTGCTGCTGCCTACCACCGCTCAGCCAGACTGCTCTATCAAATCATGTACTTAATTATAACATATCACACACAAATACGAGCCTTAGGTCATTAATACTAAATTCCCAATCTGGCCCTCAACCCATCACGGTCACCTAATAATCCCCAGTTTACAATTGGCTCATTCACCCCCCTCTCGCCTGTAACTATTCCCCAGGTCGTTGCTGTAAATGAGAACGTGTTCTCAGTCAACTTACGTGGTAAAATAATGGATAAATAAAGTTTTAAAAAATATGGTCAAATCCGGAAACTATAATTTCGAAAACAAAACGTTTATTCTTTCAGTGAAATACGGAACCGGAAGTCTAAATATTCCTGTTACTTTGCACAACCTTCAATGTTATGTCATAATTACGTAAAATTCTGTCAAATTAGTTCGCAACGAGCCAGGCGGCCCAAACTGTTGCTATACCCTGACTCTGCGTGCAATTAACGCAGGAGAAGTGACACAATTTCCCTAATTTAATATTGCCTGCTAACCTGGATTTCTTAACTTAAATATGCAGGTTTAATAAAATATACTTCTGTGTATTGATTTTAAGAAAGGCATTGATGTTTATGGTTAGGTACATTCGTGCAACGATTGTGCTTTTTTCGCAAATGCACTTTTGTTATATCATCCCCGTTTGGCGAAGTTGGCTGTCTTTGTTAGGAATAGTCTTCACACAGTTCGCAACGAGCCAGGTGGCCCAAACTGCTGCATATAGCCTGACTCTGTTGCACAGAACACAAGAGAAGTGACATAATTTCCCTAGTTAAAATAAATTCATGTTAGCAGGCAATATTAACTAAATATGCAGGTTTAAAAATATATACTTGTGTATTGATTTTAAGAAAGGAGTTGTTTATGGTTAGGTACACATTGGTGCAACGACGGTGCTTTTTTAGCGAATGCGCTTGTTAAATCACCCGTTTGGCAAAGTAGGCTATGATTCAATGATAAATTAACAGGCACCGCATCGATTGTATGCAACGCAGGACAAGCTAGATGAACTAGTAATATCATCAACCATGTGTAGTTAAAACTTCTTGTCAATAGGGGGGCGCTGTTTTCACTTTGAAAAAAATCGTGCCCAAATTAAACGGCCTCGTCCTCTGTTCTAGATCATACAATATGCATATTATTATTACTATTGGATAGAAAACACTCTCAAGTTTCTAAAACTGTTTGAATTATATCTGTGAGTAAAACAGAACTCATTTGGCAGCAAACTTCCATACAGGAAGTGAAAAATCTGAAAACGAGGCTCTGTTTCAGGGCCTGCCTATTCAACTGGCTTTTATTTATCGATATGTATGCACTTCATACGCCTTCCACTAGATGTCAACAGGCAGTGGAAGGTTGAATGGAGTGTCTAGCTTGATCTGAGGCTGAAATAAGAGCTTTTGGAGTGACAGGTCCGGTATTTTCTTTGTCTTCGACGGCGCGCGGGGGAGCTCGACATTGTCTTCTGAAAGCGTTCGGTATACATGGCGAATATCTCCGGCTCTGATTTGATTTGATACATATGATAAATCATCATAAAGTAGTTTTTTCAACCGAGTTTTATCAGTTTATTCAACGTTTATTGGGACTTTGGAGTTTTCCGTTCTTTGCGCCAAGAGAGGATGGGAATGTTAGCAACCTTGGCTAGCATTGTGGTGCGAATTCGACAGAAGAAATGGACATTATAAAACCAAACAACGATTTATTCTGGAAATAGGACTCCTTGTACAACATTCTGATGGAAGCTCAGCAAAAGTAAGAACATTTATGATGTTATTTCGTATTTCTGTGTAATATGTTGACGCCTATTCTCCGCCGTGTTGGTGAGCGCTGTCTCACAATAACCCAAGCTGTATGTTGTGGTAAAGTTATTTTTTAAAATCTAACACAGCGGTTGCATTAAGAACCAGTGTATCTTTCATTTGCCATACAACAAGTATTTTTATGTAAAGTTTATGATGAGTTCTTTGGTCAGATTAGGTGAGTGTCCAAAATATCTCCGGACATTCTGGGGAAATGTTGCTACGTATTCACAATGTATAACCACGATTTGCAGCTCTAAATATGCACATTTTCGAACAAAACATAAATGTATTGTATAACATGATGTTATAAGACTGTCATCTGATGAAGTTGTCCAAAGGTTAGTGATTCATTTTATATCTATTGCTGGTTTTTGCGGAAGCTACCTTTGCGGTGAATAAATGCCGTTGTGTGTTTGGCTATTGTGGTAAGCTATTATAATTCTATATTGTGTTTTCGCTGTAAAACACTTAAAAAATCGGAAATATTGGCTGGATTCACAAGACGTTTATCTTTCATTTGCTGTACACCATGTATTTTTCATAAATGTTTTATGATGAGTATTTATGTATTTCACGTTGCTCTCTGTAATTATTCTGGCTGCTTTGGTGCTTTTTTTGATGGTGGCTGCAATGTAAAACTATGATTTTATACCTCAAATATGCACATTTTCGAACAAAACATAAATGTATTGTATAACATGTTATAAGACTGTCATCTGATGAAGTTGTTCAAGGTTAGTGATACATTTTATCTCTATTTTGTCGGTTTTGTGAAACCTACCTATGTGGTGGAAACATGGTGAAAATATGCGGTTGTGTGTTTGGCTATTGTGGTTAGCTAATAGAAATACATATTGTGTTTTTGCTGTAAAATATTTTAAAAATCAGAAATGATGGCTGGATTCACAAGATGTTTATCTTTCATTTGCTGTATTGGACTTGTGATTTCATGAAAATTATATTATATGATATCCCTATCCCACTAGGCTATGCTAGTCAGCTTTTTTGATGAGGATCCCGGATCCGGGAGGGTGATGAAGTAGAGGTTAACTAGTGATTATGTTAAGATTGATTGTTTTTTATAAGATGCGTTTAATGCTAGCTAGCACCTTACCTTGGCTCCTTGCTGCACTCGCATAACAGGTAGTCAGCCTGCCACGCAGTCTCCTCGTGGAGTGCAATGTAATCGGCCGTGATCGGTGTCCAAAAATACCGATTTGTAATGAAAACTTGAAATCGGCCCTAATTAATCGGCCATTCCGAGTAATCGGTCGACCTCTAGTAAAGATAAAGATTTTGTTTCGGGCACCAGGCAGGTATTAACCCTGCTGAAAGGAAAAGAGTAGGATAAAGTACCTCTACCAGACCCACCCACACACATTAGCAGAAGACTGCCTAGAGTGTAGCCTGTTTGCCAGATAGCCAGTGGAGAGAAAAGATAAGACACCATATAAAACACATGTGACAGCACAGGGGTAACCTAACCAATAATAATGGCAGAGCAATTTAACGGTAACTTCATAGAAACAATTGACAAGAAAGAACCCAGTCATCAACATTAGATTTGCAATATTCTGCATTACCTCAGAGGGGGGCGGTGTGAATGGGTGTGTGGAGTGTGTGTTCATATACAATACAAAGAAGGCCTTAAAATGTCCCAAAATCTTCTTGGCCAAATGTAAATGGTCCCACACAAAATCAATACAGTTCAAACAACAATAACTAAAATGTCAAACCAAATATGAATGGCAGCGAACTAATAGTCCAACGACACTGAACATCTCAAGGAGCATCTAGGATAAAAAGAAAGTCTGCAGTCGTTGTTTGGCTTTGATTCTGCTGGCCTCCACTCTGGCTGGCAAGGTGTGGTGATGCTGGACTGCATCAAATGCGGGGCAGTCAGGTGAAACGTTGGAACTTTGCAAGACCCTGTCCATCTGACCTTTTAGTGGTCTTCCCAAGTGGAGTTCGGCGGGAGTGAGCCCAGAAATCTACTGGCCTGCGGATTTCAGTGCAAAGCGAAACTCAGGAAGATGCTGATCCCACCTTGTGTGCTGACCCCCCACCCCCCCCCCCCACCCTCGAATGAAGCAATCATCTCCTTCAAGGTGCGGTTTACCCTCTCTATCAGGTTGGTCTGAGGATGGTAGGCCATTGTCAGCTTGCCAGCTACACCCCAGTAGGTACTGAGCTCTTTGTAGATTCCTGATATGAACTGCGGACCTCAGTCAGAGAGAATTTGGTCTGGAATCCCGAATCTGGTTAAGACCCCCCTTCGCAGAATTAGAGCAATAGCGGATGCAGTGGCTTTGCGGAGGGGAAACAACTCCAACCAGTGTGTGTGTGTGGTAGTCCACTACCACCAATAAAAATTCCTTCCCGGTTGGGAGGAAAAGGTCCCATGAGGTAAATTCCCAGCACTTCATTGGCATGGTTCACCATGTCTGCTGCAGTTTTCAGGCATGTCTGGTTTGTATTTCTGGCAGACTTCCCACTGCTGTACAAACTTCTTGGTGTCAACCCGTAAGCCACCTCCTGTAATCTCCGGTAGGTCTTGTAAACTCCAAGATGGCCGCTCATGGGGTTGGCATGATAAGCTTGGATCATCTGGTCAGTTAATGTAGAGGGGATGAAGACGTGGTAATGGGTGCTATGTGTTCCATCTCCTCAAAGTTTTTCCGATACACTTTATCCTGAACTTCTAATTGAAGCGACTCTTCGAGTCTTCTTCAGACAGACTCTTGTGGATAGCCATGATGGCGGCATCATTCTGCTGTGCTCTCCACACGCTCTCCTCATCCAGAGGAAAGGAATCATCCAGACACTTAGCACCAGTGTAAGTGCTGCCCAATGGAGGACAAACATTGTCAGTCTCAGTAATCCGATCTGGTTTAAATTGTTTACGTTGACAGTGGAAGCGTTTATCCATCCTGAAAATATACACTGCTCAAAAAAATAAAGGGAACACTAAAATAACACATCCTAGATCTGAATGAATGAAATATTATTATTAAATACTTTTTTCTTTACATAGTTGAATGTGCTGACAACAAAATCACACACAAATTATCAATGGAAATCAAATTTATCAACCCATGGAGGTCTGGATTTGAAGTCACACTCAAAATTAAAGTGGAAAACCACACTACAGGCTGATCCAACTTTGATGTAATGTTCTTAAAACAAGTCAAAATGAGGCTCAGTAGTGTGTGTGTGGCCTCCACCTGCCTGTATGACCTCCCTACAACGCCTGGGCATGCTCCTGATGAGGTGGCGGATGGTCTCCTGAGGGATCTCCTCCCAGACCTGGACTAAAGCATCCGCCAACTCCTGGACAGTCTGTGGTGTGACGTTGGTGGATGGAGCGAGACATGATGTCCCAGATGTGCTCAATTGGATTCAGGTCTGGGGAAGGGGCGGGCCAGTCCATAGCATCAATACCTTCCTCTTGCAGGAACTGCTGACACACTCCAGCCACATGAGGTCTAGCATTGTCTTGCATTAGGAGGAACCCAGGGCCAACCGCACCAGCATATGGTCTCACAAGGGGTCTGAGGATCTCATCTCGGTACCTAATGGCAGTCCGGCTACCTCTGGCGAGCACATGGAGGGCTGTGCGGCCCCCCAAAGAAATGCCACCCCACACCATGACTGACCCACCGCCAAACCGGTCATGCTGGAGGATGTTGCAGGCAGCAGAAGGTTCTCCACGGCGTCTCCAGACTCTGTCACGTGCTCAGTGTGAACCTGCTTTCATCTGTGAAGAGCACAGGGCGCCAGTGGCGAATTTGCCAATCTTGGTGTTCTCTGGCAAATGCCAAACGTCCTGCACGGTGTTGGGCTGTAAGCACAACCCCCACCTGTGGACGTCGGGCCCTCATACCACCCTCACGGAGTCTGTTTCTGACCGTTTGAGCAGACACATGCACATTTGTGGCCTGCTGGAGGTCATTTTGCAGGGCTCTGGCAGTGCTCCTCCTGCTCCTCCTTGCACAAAGGCGGAGGTAGCGGTCCTGCTGCTGGGGTGTTCCCCTCCTATGGCCTCCTCCACGTCTCCTGATGTACTGGCCTGTCTCCTGGTAGCGCCTCCATGCTCTGGACACTACGCTGACAGACACAGCAAACCTTCTTGCCACAGCTCGCATTGATGTGCCATCCTGGATGAGCTGCACAACCTGAGCCACTTGTGTGGGTTGTAGACTCCGTCTCATGCAACCACTAGAGTGAAAGCACCGCCAGCATTCAAAAGTGACCAAAACATCAGCCAGGAAGCATAGGAACTGAGAAGTGGTCTGTGGTCACCACCTGCAGAATCACTCCTTTATTGGGGGTGTCTTGCTAATTGCCTATAATTTCCACCTTTTGTCTATTCCATTTGCACAACAGCATGTGCAATTTATTGTCAATCAGTGTTGCTTCCTAAGTGGACAGTTTGATTTCACAGAAGTGTGATTGACTTGGAGTTACATTGTGTTGTTTAAGTGTTCCCTTTATTTTTTTGAGCAGTGTATTTCAATTATATATAAAAACAATAATTAGGTGCCCCGCCCAAGGATTTCAATGGCAGAAAATCCCTGGAAAGCAATAAATACACTTTCTTACTGCCCAGTGTGGTTGACATGCATGTGTGTCTTGGTGTTTATGTTATCTCTTTCTCCATGTGTTACAGTGATAAGGACATCAGAGTTGATGTAGCACGGCAGAGAGAGCTGAAATGGCTGGACATGTTCAACAATTGGGACAAATGGGTCTCAAGACGCTTCCAAAAGGTACATAGCTACAACTGTCTATGTATGGTATGAGATTGTGTATCTATTACATACATTGTATGTGTGTATAACATAAGTGTATGTGTGTGTTCTAGGTGAAGTTGCGCTGTAGGAAGGGGATCCCCTCTTCTCTCAGGGCTAAAGCCTGGCAGCTGCTCTCCAACAGCAAGGAGCTCCTGGACTCCAACCCCGGCAAATTTGAGGTACTGCTGCTAACCCACACCCTTTCTGTCTTCATACTCACACTTCCACTATGCAAAACATGTCTATTGTGAAGCAGACACTCAAAGACAAGCGTTTCACTATGTACTCTTCACCCATTCAAATCCGAGGCCATCATTCCTACAGCCTCTATTTAGGGTCATTGTAGTCAAAATGTCATTGTAATCAAAGAACGTATTTGAGTACAGACGTTCAGTGACCTCTAGGTAGACAGACTAACTGGAACAGAAGTTAATGTGATGGGGAGGAGTTGTGGCTCGTTAGATCTCCAGGGGTGTTTATTAGGGGGCGCAGAGACCTCCCCAGCTCTAAGCCTCTTATCCTGGGCAGTAATCCAGCCTGGCTGGGTCTACCTTCACAGACCTGGGTGTCTGGACAGATCATATCAGATAAACCCTTTTCCTTCCTTTTCTCTGCTTTCACTATGACACAGACATGCTTTGTTAAAGGCCTAGTTATACTCAGTCCTGTTCCATATTATGCTGCTCCAACTAGATACGTTGCTTTAAAGTTGCTCAATTAGAAATGCTCTGAACATTTCTTTCTCTCTTAATCTCTGTAGGAGTTGGAGAGGGAGCAGGGAGACCCTAAATGGTTGGACATTATAGAGAAGGACCTGCATAGACAGTTCCCCTTCCATGAGATGTTTGCTGCTCGCGGTGGACACGGGTAAATGACCGTGCTGTACTGACGTATAATAGGATTTGTTCAGTCCATGTAGAGCACATTGACATGTACAATAAAAATGTACTTTGTGTGCTAACTGTCTGATCTCTTCTGGTGTGGCCTCCAGGCAGCAGGATCTGTACCGGGTACTGAAAGCCTACACAGTGTACAGACCTGAAGAGGGATACTGCCAGGCCCAGGCCCCGGTGGCTGCTGTCCTGCTCATGCACATGCCTGCTGAGGTGAGGGGCTGCTGGGGGACAGAGGGAGGGGGACTGTGGAGGGGAATGGGAACAATGTTATAGAATGATGAAGTAGTGGGATGGGGCTAGGTGTTTATTATGTGTTTATTCTCAACTTGCAGCATGCCTTCTGGTGTCTGGTGCAGATCTGTGAGACGTACCTGCCTGGATATTATAGCGCTGGATTGGTGAGTAAATGAACGAACACACACACTGTATCTTCTTCTTTGGTGTACATTGAGACGACTCCTCATTCTTTTAGGAAGCAATCCAGTTGGATGGAGAGATCTTCTTCTCTCTGCTACGTCGTGTCTGTCCCATGGCCTACCGTCACCTGAAGAAGTTTAAGATAGACCCCATTCTCTACATGACCGAGTGGTTCATGTGTGTCTTCTCACGCACCCTGCCGTGGTCCTGTGTGCTACGTGTGTGGGACATGTTCTTCTGTGAGGGTAAGACACTCACACACACACACACACACACACACACACACACACACAGTGCACATGATGCTGTGGCTAACTATTGTCTAACTGTGCTGTTTTCTAGGAGTGAAGATAGTGTTCCGTGTGGGCCTGGTGCTGCTCAAACAGATGCTTGGCTCTGTGGATAAACTGCGGGAGGTCCAGGGCATGTACGAAACCATGGAGCGCCTCAGGAACATCCCACCTGAGTCTGTCAAAGAGGACCTATTGGTGCAGGAGGTGAGACTGTAAACAGTGTACACACACACAGACATACACGCACACATACACGTGTTCTAAACATACTACTACTCTGACTCATTGACACGAGTCAAATGAGTCAACTGACGTTTCACTGTCTGTGTCTAGATCTGTTTTGATGACTTCCTCTGTATGTCTCTGTCTGTGTGTAGGTGGTGTCCCTGGCGGTGACCGAGGCTCTGATTGAGAGGGAGTGCAGTATTCAGGTAAGGAAGTGGAGGGAGTCCAGGGGCGAACTGACCCACCAGCCTGTCCGAAGGCTCCACGGGACACGGGACATCCACGAGCACAAGCGTCGGGCCTCCGCCATCAGCTCCGGGGGTAGCTTCTCCTTCCTGGGGTCCATCCCCCCTCCAGGGCCCCTCAGGGCCTCCTCCAGCCTGCTCTCCCTCCCCGGCTTCCGCAAGTCCAAAACTCCCTTCCTCTCTCAGAAGAAGGGCTCCTTCTCTGGGGCCTCTGGGATGGAGGCCATGCAGCGACAGAACCCCTCAGCGGCAGCTTCAAGCCCACCCAGAGGCCCCGCCCACAAACCACCCATGTCTAGTGGCTCTGTAGCTAGGGCGCCTGCCTCTCAGAGTCCTTTGGTTGGGTCTGGTCAAGGCCCCTCTTCTGGCCCATCCAAGACCTCAGCACAGAGCCAGCCTGGTGCATCAGCCCCAGTACACCATACACCACCCAACACCCTCACCCCCAAAATCACCTCTGAGCAGATCACACCCACCATCCCATCACCCACCGCTAACAACACCCCTCTGCCCCCGTTCCCAGACGGAGGGAGAGGAGGAGGAGCAGCTACAGGAGGAGAGGATGACAGGAAGAAGAAGAAGAGCAAGGAAGACAAGAAGAAAGAGAAGGAGGAGGAGAAGAGGAAAGAGAAGGAGAAGAAGAAGGACAAAGCAGACAAGGAGAGCCAGAAGAAGGAGAAGGAGCGGGCAGAGAAAGAGAAGAAAAAGGAGAAAGGGGGGAAGAAAAAGGACAGAGCTGGAGGAGAGGCAGAAGAGAAGAATGGAGCCACAGCACCAAGAGATTCGGCCTAGTTTATCCTGTTATTCCTTCTGAAAGAAAACAGGGAAGGAAAAAAAGAGGACATGGAAACAAAAGACCCCCAGAAGTGGAACGAAAGAGAGAAAAGGAGAAGGCCTCCTGTACAGTGCATCTTGAGGACTACATATAGTCAGGATGATTTTGGAGACATCTGGATCATGGTTTTATTAGCGCCCCATGCTTTCTTCATCAATGAGTTTGAATAATTAAGATGGGACACGTTTCCTTTTGCACCTGGAGAATTGTCTGTGTGGTTCACAATGGATCTCCCAAGATCACACAACCATTTTCTCATTTAGTTTTTTATTTGATTTAGTTTTTATCAGACTAAAGCTGGTGCACAGACAAGCCGTTGGACATAGAGTAGGTGGGAGTTATAGATTGGGTGCAATTGGATGTAAATAGAACATCCTAAATCCATGTAGGATCCTTAAGTCGTTCCCCATAATGCCCTGTCATGTCCAGTTTGTGGTCAGATGTCCAACTGGAATGCCTGCAGAAAAAAAGTTAACAATTGAAATATATCTCAAACCCAGGCACTAAAACCTGTGATTGCTGGTAGTACTGTGGTATTTGGATGTCTGGGAGGGCCTATTTATTGTAGTGTTGTGTGAGTGTGCCTTAGTAGCGTAGTGAACTGTTACCGTTCAATATTGCCACCCAGTTTCTCTGTTCTTTCTCTCATGTCTTTGTCTTCCTCTTTTTTGAGTTGCTTGTTTTCTCCCCCCTTTCTCTCATCTCTTGATCTCTAGTCCTCTGACCAGTAACAGAGGAATATAATACCAACAGGTAAATGGAGAGATGTACACTGCGATAGGGAGGGGTTTGTAAGGAGAGGGAGAAATGAACATGACATTCTGAGCCTTGACAGACAGACATGCATGGATCAGGATGGCACCTCCCTAACAACACAGGGAGTGATTTAATTTTAGAATGCAATTATTTTTTTTCTTTTCAAGTCTCTCTTGAGTATGTTTATAGTGGGAGATGATGATAGATACTGGTAGTTTAGCGACGGAGAGTCCTTCTGCATTCAATGACAACTCAATCTGCCCATCAGACCAAATGTCCATCTGTTATTTTTTTGCTTGTGGTAAATTAAATAATATATATTTTATTTAGCCAAATATTAATAAGGGTGAGGCTTTTAGTAAATTAACCCATTGGAATGTGATCTATTTAGAGTGATTTGAGAAACTTAAGTTGACCACTCCTGTTTGGTAGGTAGATAGGTTGTTGAATCTCATCTGGATAGTTCATAGAGAATGATAGAGGCCTCTAGTGGCCAAAAGGCTGTTTTAGCGCGAGCAGGGCCATGAGGGCTTCCGCCATTTGAATGTAGTCAACTGGATGGGACTTCCAACTTCATTGACCGATCCCTACTGGTGACCCTGTTGGAGTAGTGCAACCAGGTCATCAGGAGGGATCGGACAATCGGGAAGAAGAAAATTGACTACTTTGAAATGGAGATTGCCTCAATGAAGCTGTCACAGATGCCATAATGGCACGGATACAATGATGAGGCCTCTTTCCATCTCTATGGGATAGTTTCACCTCTTACTCCTGCGCCTTTAGGACCCATAGGAAGCTACTTGGTGCTGGGCGGGTCAGGCGTGCCAATGTAGCATTAACCTCTGAACTCTGACCTTCGGGCTCTGATGTATTTATGTACAAAGTTGGTTAATTTAATCAGATATTATATATGTATTTTTCTTTATTTTGGATCTGACTGCTATTTTTCTATGCGAGTAAAGGACACCTGGTTAACTGGAAGGATGGCTGGCGATGTGAAGCCCAGTTTAAGGAGGATAATGTTAAGTATTTTTTTTTTTTTTTTTTTAGATACTGGTATTGCTGTTTTGATTTCATTATTGCACATTTGTCCTCATCTTCTAAGATAACAAATCCTATTTATGTCATTTCATATTTCAAGTTTACTGTGGTAGCTATGGTTAATGCTAGGTCCACAATTCTCCATTTACCTTATTACAGTATTAAACCTGACAGTGGTTGAAGAACAGGGGAATGACCATCAACTAAGATTCACATGAATATTTCAGATATGACAATTTGAGTGAGCCGAAGGTCATAAAGTACTGTATAAGATACTGGGAGGCGTTTAGTCAACTCTGACATGGGTTGTAATTGAAGATCTGAAGTTGTCTTTGTCATGCCAGTATGTTGTAACCAACCACCATAATGATGTTTTGATAACTCCCTAACCCACTCACACACAGTGTTATGTAACATATGTATACTGTACATTAGATGGATAGTGCCGGTTAGTTACTGTAACACCATTCCTTGGTGGAAATCGTTGATTTTCTTAACACTGATTCTCTGTACTGTTTTTGTAGGAGAGGAGGGTCTTTAGTGTAATCATAGCCAAAATGTCCTTTGTGTTCACTACTTGTCTTTTTTTCCCAACTCATGTTATTTTTTTTAAGCCTCTGCTTTCCCCCTTCTTCCTCCACATGTTGCTTCCAGTCTTCTCAGAATCACTTGGATCAGAGTAGAGTCAGCGAAGATGACCTGAACATGTTTATGCAAACCTTACTGTTCACAAAGCATGTTGTCAAACAGCAGCACTGACGGCCAGCAATGCCACTGCTGAGATCAGTAGTGTTCATGGCAATAATTAGACGTTGGAGAACCCTGAGAATGCTACAGAACCAATCAGGATAGAGCAATATTTCTCC
The DNA here is from genome assembly GCF_029448725.1 of Salvelinus fontinalis. Classification (NCBI taxonomy): domain Eukaryota; kingdom Metazoa; phylum Chordata; class Actinopteri; order Salmoniformes; family Salmonidae; genus Salvelinus; species Salvelinus fontinalis. Next base: position 24,932,871 of record NC_074698.1, read on the forward strand.
AAGCAGGCCGTGGCTTCATCCAATTGGGTAGGCCCCTTAAGGTCCTCAATTCTGTGTTGAGTCATCAAGAGGTCATGACAGTCATCCTGTCATTGCTCCCAAATTGATCTGGAATCAGTTTTCACTCCTGAAATAGCCAGGATGAGTCAACAGAGACACTTAGGTCCTGAGTGCATTTCTGCATTGGTCCTGAAATCCTTGAGCTTGATTGCTTTTAATCGGGAGCGTCCCACTGATTAGATGTTTTTAAAGGTTGTTGCTTTTAATTTTTTCTATTTTGTCATTGCTTTCTCCCCAACTGTATGTCTTTTTGTTGTTTTAAGTTTACATGGAACTGTTATTGGTGGAAAAATAAAATCCTAGATAATAAAATGCATTCCTTACCTGCAGAAAATCTACACATGATGTATTTAATTAATAATGATAATGACAGTTGTGATGAATAATAACCAATAATATATTAAAGAACCCTGCTCTGTATTGCATTCTTGTTTCATATTGATATAGCCCGCATTCTCCCAATGAGCTGTGCATGAACATTTTATTCCATTCTGGAAAAACTTCATATTTCAGACAGTCTATGGTCCAGCAGGGGGCAGTAAAAGTGTATTTTTGCTGTACCAATGAACCTAGTCTGCAGATAAGACTTTGGTGTCTCAGACAGTTTGTATTTCTTCCCCCTATACACACAGCACAGGAAATACACCCACACCAGCCCTGTTGTTTCTCAATCCCACTCTACCAGGACCACTCATGAACAGAGACACTAGTGTACAAAAGATAAGAGCTTTTATTCACAGTTAGTCCCTTTTTATTTGTTACAGAGGAGTTTCTGGCAGACTAAAGCTAGTCCAGGTGCAGAAAACAAAGGAGCTTATAGAAAACAGAGGTAGAAGTAAAGGAGGTGAAGACGAGTGTTTTCTTTGGGTCCTTTCTCTTCTCTCTAGCAGCCTTTCTCACTTGAGAAAAACGTAGCCGTCACTTTAAGGAGACCATGTTTTTCTCTAGCCTCATTCCTTCTTAGAATATCCTATTTCCCCACCTTATCTACAGGAGTTAACATTACAATATTTATAGAACGATATCCCTCTGTTCGGTTTATTTGCCCGCCTGAGGGTTCAAATAAGGGGGAGTGAAAGGCTTTCCAGGTCTAACCTCTGAGCTGTTGCAGCTGAAGCAAAGACTGGTGCTCCATTTCACCTTGGGGTTTACACATCCATATGACAGTAGTGGAATACGACTTGCTGTGTGCATTTCTTCTAACAGACTGGGGAAACAACCAACGATAGATGTGAAAAAGAGGGTTAAGGGAAGAGAAAGCGGATGAGAAAGAGATGGAGATGTTAAAAGATCATTTTTATTGAAAATAATCCCATATCCCCACGAACAAACATAGACAACCCATGAGCACCCGCTCTCACACACATATCTTTAGTAGAGACGAGTCTTTTAGAGAATTTGTGTGAGTGAGAGACAGAGCACATGAGTACACAAAGAGAAGGAAGGTATGAGAGAATAGAAGGAAGAAGAGAGGAGCAGGAAGGTAGAATGGCAAGGGAGGCTGTTTTCTTTTCTTCAGTCTGTTTCATTACTCCTCCTTCTCCTCTCCGTGTGTGATGACGTAGCAGATTTGCTTGTAGTCTACGTTGCCGGCCACATCTGGGGGGAAGGCAGCCCACAGGTTCTTCATCTGAGGGGAGGAAAAGAAGGGTCAGCCACTCGCCAAGTCAAGGGACAATGAGAGATCATGATGATATTCAAACTGAATGATTAGAAATGTATTCACCTCCTCTGCAGAGAACCTGTCGCACTGAGTGGTCAAGAGCTCTTGAAGGCTAGAGAGAGAGTGAGACAAAGTCAGAAACATTCATGAAGCTGTGGATTCTGTTATGGAGTGCACTCATTACTACAACTGTAAAAATATTCTCACAATTCCTTCTTGATGAAACCGGTAGCCTCGGGGTCCAGGACCTTGAAAGCACTAACGATGACATCCTCGGGATCAGCACCTGAGACACACAGAGCGTCAGTCAGGCATGTTACACTGACAGCAAGACACATGCAATGTAATCAGATATGGGAGTGTACTTAGAAAGCCACTAACACTTTGAAGCGATTATAACCTGGTTATAACAAGTTAGACAGTGAGCCTAACAGAGTCAAACCAATAAATGAGGAGATTGTGAAACATAAATAGAGCAAGCAAGTACAGTGAGTTATAGACCCACCCTTGAGCTTCTCTCCAAACATGGTGAGGAAGACGGTGAAGTTGATGGGGCCGCTGGCCTCCTTGACCATGGCTTCCAGCTCCTCATTCTTCACATTCAACTGGCCTATAGAGCAGGGAGGGAGTGGAGGTTAGCTAGGACCATTATCTATCTCTCTCTGACACACACACAAACACATACAAACATATACAGTACATATTGGACATTGTGGACATACTAAGGCACACTTTTAAGAGACAAGTCAGTCACATAAAATGTCCTCAGAATCTTAAAAGGTCTTAAATGTAACCCTTGCTCACCCATTGAGGCCAGCACGTCCCTCAAGTCATCCTTGCTGATGATACCGTCTCTGTTCTGGTCAATGATTGTGAAAGCCTGAGAAGGAGGGAAGGAGGGAGGGAAGAAGTGAGGAAGACAGAGAATGTCTGACATGACATGAACACCAGTCACCAGAGTCTGCCAAGTTGTCATCCCCAGTGGGACATGGAGGAGGGGGGGTTCAGTCCTGTGCGTGGTGGGACATGGAGGAGGGGGGGTTCAGTCCTGTGTGTAGTGGGACGTGGAGGAGGGGGGGTTCAGTCCTGTGTGTAGAGGGACATGGAGGAGGGGGGGTTCAGTCCTGTGCGTGGTGGGACATGGAGGGGGGAGTTCAGTCCTGTGCGTGGTGGGACATGGAGGAGGGGGGGTTCAGTCCTGTGCGTGGTGGGACATGGAGGAGGGGGGGTTCAGTCCTGTGCGTAGTGGGACGTGGGTAGCATGTGCACTCCATACAATTTAGAGACACCTCTGTCAACTATGGTCATTTAAGTGCCAGGTGCTGCCTATTTATGGCACAATGCTATGTAACCCTTGTTAGGCGAGACCTAAAAAGAACAGAAGAAATTGAAATTCTTACACGTTAATTTAGGGAGAGCTCATTAAGTTACACCTGTTAAATCCTTCTTCCACTGTCCCAGCTTGTCTCTGGACCTCATCTCTTACATCACAGGTGTCAAACTCATTCCACGGGGGGCCGAGTGTCTGCGGGTTTTCGCTCCTCCCTTGTACTTGATTGATGAATTAACATCACTAATTAGTTAGGAACTCCCCACACCTGGTTGTCTAGGGCTTTATTGAAAGGAAAAACCAAAAACCTGCAGACACTAGGCCCTCCGTGGAATGAGTTTGACACCCCTGTCTTACATCTATGAAACCCAAGAGGACCCCCATGGTTGATCTTGAACTTAAAAAAGCAGCTGGTAATCCATCTTCCTGACTCACACACATGCACACACACTCCCCCCATCATTGCAAAGTGTTAAGACTGTCCCAATGATGATGTCAGACATTCCCCAAGTGACACTTAAGAAGTCTGTATCACTTACAGCAGCAAGAATTCCCTCCGTCAAGTCTGTGCCCATATCCCTTGACGACACTTTTGAAAACACATACTATCATATACAATCTCCCACCTACTTCCAGATCCCTATTTCCTGACCTTATCTATCCTTCCATACACACAGTATCCTTCCCTACACTCCTTCCACTTTCTACCCTCCGTCTTTCATCTACATACCGTTCACCTCTCCAACCTTCCTCTCCTCATAATCAGGTACACTAACCTGCCTTCCAAACTCTAGACCTTATCAGAAGCTCAAGAAGGTGCCCCCCCCCCCCCTCCACACCTTCTGTTCCACTCTGTCCCCACCTGTTCTCCCCCTGTCCACCCCCCACCCCCCCCAGTCACCCCCGCCCCCCTCACTGCCCTCCCCTTCTCCTGTGTGCAGAGTGCCAGCCAGGGCCCAGTTGTCCTGCCATACTTAAACATGCAGCCCTCAGCAGCAGAGGACTTAAGATGAGAGGTTGAGTGACAGCTGAAGGCTAGGACGAGAGGGAGGCCTGGAGAGCTTCAAAAGGTTACAGAAACTTCAGAGCTTCTCCTCATGACATTCTTTGCTTTAATAAGTTGGGAGAGAGGGGGGACAGACAAATTAGCAACTGCACTGAGAATTTACCAATCAGAGGCCAGCCCACAAAATCTAATTTGGGGTTCGCTCCTTTAATGAAACAAGGAAAAACAGTACACCATGATTGACTCATGATTATAACAGTATCAATTTAGCCGCTGTGCCTGTCTGTTTCAGCGTTAGCAATTATTTCAGCCACTCTACAGCAGAATTAGGTTACAATGAAACTGACTGGTGGCCAGACTAGAGTCACTCACTCTCAGCCCAGATAGGGAGTTGAAAGGAAATCTGTCCCATTGACATTTTAAGGTGTAAAAGTGATGAGGTGTTGCATAGTGTGTTAAGAAATCCTCACCTCCTTGTACTCCTGGATCTGGCTCTGCTCAAACATGGAGAACACGTTGGAGGAACCGCCCTCTGCTGCTGCTCCCCTCCTCTTGGCCTTCTTGGGTGCCTGAAGGACAAACACATCAACTGCTTAACAATGGGACCTTCTAGGTCTGTTCATCCTGCAGCTGTAGCCCTCAGGAGGCCAATTAGTGACCTTTGACTTCAGTGTCAAGCTGTTCCTGGTCAGGGACAGGTGAGTGGATGTCCTTGTGTGTAGGTCCAGTACACTGTTCCGTCCGCCATCTAGCGTTACAGTCTTTGATCTGACTATCAGTGTGATGTGGGGTGAATATGTGTGGTCCACCATTAAATCCTGCCACTATGTCTTCAATGTAGTTTAACATCCCTTACTACCTAGCTCTTGAAATGTTCTCAGAACAGTTCAGGAACAATCTTTCTCTGGCTCAGGACAGAGGACGATGTTTTTGAATGTGGATGTATTAAAACATGAATTATCCTCAGGTATCTAACCTTTTACAGCATCTTTTATATAAATGTTGTTAATAAAGTGTTAACAAAATGTTTAGATCCTGTGAATGATGTTGTATATCCAGGAACAGCTTTACACAAAATGTCTAAAAATGTCACCACCCAAAAAAGTCCAGTTGAGTTTTAAAAAGTTGTTCCATAATTTCTTTTTAAATCTAGCAAAAAATCTTAACATAGAAAAACAAGAAAATCTGGAAATGCTGTGTAATTCCTGGAGGTTCCCATCGACAGCACACAGAGTTGTGGACAGGTAAGCAGTCAGAAAGTGAGGACCGGTGTTACTCACCATCTCGAGACGGTATGTATGGAGGTTTGGATGGTCAACAAGAGAAGAGACTGATGTGAAGCCGCATTAAACCCCTATCCTCGAGGGCTTATATACCTCTGTAGACCGTGCTAACTTTAGCCACAGCCTCAAGTTTGGATTTGTAGAGGCAGAGAGAGGGAGAGAGAGGGAGGGATGAGTTTGAAGCAAAAGTTAAGCGACAGGCAGAATGAGGGACAAGCTATCACCTTACAGGAGATCAGAAATAGACCCAGGAGTCTTGGAATGAAGGGAACCCGATACAACAGGGACCAGGCCATACGTTTAGTGTCCCACGTGGACTAATATGGACATTCAGGACGTAAAAGGCTTGATGGACTGCTGGCTGGCTGGACACATCTTGGCACCGTCCCATCCCTCCATAGTCTCCATCACCATCAACCTTCAGTGTGGCACATCAACCTATCATTGACTTTAGTTTTTCCATTACAATATTAAAGGCTTAAATAAACACATGTTGTGCTCTCAGCGACTTGAAATGTAAATTTTTATGCATGCGCATGCATGGGTAGATATATTTCTCTGTCTACACTTTCTATATTCATATGTCCAGCGATTTCCACAGGCAATTGAAACGGCCTTCTCACATTTTGCATGGCACTGCACATAACTGCACTGTTCAACATGCATGTGTAATGTTGTTACATAAAATACTGTCACTGCATCAATATTTTCAATATTTTGGGAACACTCTGGTACAGTGTTAGTGTCTATTAGACCATGTTTATTGGTGTTGGTAGTGAGGTCTCCCATAATCCCCCTAGAGTCTAAGGGCCTGAGCCTGGGTTTCTATTAGTCTAACATATGGAGTTGTTGTAAGATGGTTATACCAAGGACCATTCGGCTAAGGACCATATATACCCCTGTAGTGGTATATATCTGAGTTAATAGGAAAAGGCCAAATTCAATGTTTCATTAAATAATAATAATAAAACAAATAATATTTATATATATATGTATATATATATATGACAGCTTTATTCTAAAATGGATTACATTCATTTTTTCCCCTAGTCAATCTACACACAATACCCCATAATGCCAAAGAGAAGAAAAAAATTGTTGTTGAAATTTTAGCAAATGTATAAAATAAAAAAATGTAATCCCTTATAAGTATTCAGACCCTTTGCTATGAGACTCAAAATTGAGCTCAGGTGCATCCTGTTTCCATTGATCATCCTTGAGATGTTTCTACAACTTGATTGGAGTCCACCTGTGGTAAATTCAATTGATTGGACAAGATTTGGAAAGCCACACACCTGTCTATATAAGTTCCCACAGTTGACAGTGCATGTCAGAGTAAAAACCAAGCCATGAGGTTGAAGGAACTGTCCGTAGAGCTCAGAGACAGGACTGAGTCAAGGCACTGCAAAATTCTGCAGCAATGAAGGTCCCCAAGAACACAGTGGCCTCCTTTATTCTTAAATGGAAGAAGTTTGGAACCACCAAGACTCTTCCTAGAGCTGGCTGCCCGGCTAATGAGCAATCGGTGTAACGGCTGTCATCAGTGGAAGAAGGTGAGGACCAAGGTGCAGCGTGGTAAGTGTTCATGATGTTTAATAATCATCAAAACTGAACACTGAATAACAAAACAACAAAGAAACAACCGAAACAGTTATATCTGGTGCAGACACACAAAGACTGAAAATAACCACCCACAAAACCCAACAGAAAACAGGCTACCTAAATATGGTTCCCAATCAGGGACAACGATTGACAGCTGCCTCTAATTGAGAACCATATCAGGCCAAACACAGAAATAGAAAATCATAGAAAAACTAACATAGACAACCCACCCAACTCACGCCCTGACCATACTAAAACAAAAGACAAAACAAAGGAACTAAGGTCAGAACGTGACAGTACCCCCCCCCCCCCCCCCCCCAAGGTGCGCAAAACCTGAACCTATAGGGGAAGGTCTGGGTGGGCATCTGTCCGCGGTGGCGGCTCTGGCGCTGGACGTGGACCCCACTCCACCATAGTCTTAGTCCGCTTCTGTGGCCTCCTAGGAACGGCGACGACCTTGGCCTGGGAACCCTAATAAATGGGCCCACGGGACGGAGGGACGCCTCTGGACTGAAGGACGCCTCTGGACTGAGGGGCAGCTCCGGACTGAGGGGCAGCTCCGGACTGAGGGGCAGCTCCGGACTGAGGGGCAGCTCAGGACTGAGGGGCAGCTCCGGACTGAGGGGCAGCTCCGGACTGAAGGGCAGCTCCGGACTGAAGGGCAGCTCCGGACTAAGGGGTAGCTCAGGACTGAGTGGTAGCTCAGGACTGAAAGGCAACTCCGGACTGAAGGGCAGCTCCTGACTGGCGGACGGCTCTGGCAGCTCCTGACTGGCGGGCGGCTCTGGCGGCTCCTGACTGGCGGGCGGCTCTGGCGGCTCCTGACTGGCGGGCGGCTCTGGCGGCTCCTGACTGGCGGGCGGCTCTGGCGGCTCCTGACTGGCGGGCGGCTCTGGCGGCTCCTGACTGGCGGGCGGCTCTGGCGGCCGCCAGTCAGGAAAAAATCCAGAAAATCACATTGTAGGATTTTTTATGAATTTCTTTGCAAATTATGGTGGAAAATAAGTATTTGGTCAATAACAAAAGTAATTTGTTGACAGAGCAATGACAGAGGTCAAACGTTTTCTGTAAGTCTTCACAAGGTTTTCACACACTGTTGCTGGTATTTTGGCCCATTCCTCCTTGCAGATCTCCTCTAGAGCAGTGATGTTTTGGGGCTGTTGCTGGGCAACACGGACTTTCAACTCCCTCCAAAGATTTTCTATGGAGTTGAGATCTGGAGACTGGCTAGGCCACTCCAGGACCTTGAAATGCTTCTTACGAAGCCACTCCTTCGTTGCCCGGGCGGTGTGTTTGGGATCATTGTCATGCTGAAAGACCCAACCACGTTTCATCTTCAATGCCCTTGCTGATGGAAGGAAGTTTTCACTCAAAATCTCACGATACATGGCCCCATTCATTCTTTCCTTTACACGGATCAGTCGTCCTGGTCCCTTTGCAGAAAAACAGCCCCAAAGCATGATGTTTCCACCCCCATGCTTCACAGTAGGTATGGTGTTCTTTGGATGCAACTCAGCATTCTTTGTCCTCCAAACACGACGAGTTGAGTTTTTACCAAAAAGTTATATTTTGGTTTCATCTGACCATATGACATTCTCCCAATCTTCTTCTGGATCATCCAAATGCTCTCTAGCAAACTTCAGACGGGCCTGGACATGTACTGGCTTAAGCAGGGGGACACGTCTGGCACTGCAGGATTTGAGTCCCTGGCGGCGTAGTGTGTTACTGATGGTAGGCTTTGTTACTTTGGTCCCAGCTCTCTGCAGGTCATTCACTAGGTCCCCCCGTGTGGTTCTGGGATTTTTGCTAACCGTTCTTGTGATCATTTTGACCCCACGGGGTGAGATCTTGCGTGGAGCCCCAGATCGAGGGAGATTATCAGTGGTCTTGTATGTCTTCCATTTCCTAATAATTGCTCCCACAGTTGATTTCTTCAAACCAAGCTGCTTACCTATTGCAGATTCAGTCTTCCCAGCCTGGTGCAGGTCTACAATTTTGTTTCTGGTGTCCTTTGACAGTTCTTTGGTCTTGGCCATAGTGGAGTTTGGAGTGTGACTGTTTGAGGTTGTGGACTGGTGTCTTTTATACTGATAACAAGTTCAAACAGGTGCCATTAATACAGGTAACGAGTGGAGGACAGAGGAGCCTCTTAAAGAAGAAGTTACAGGTCTGTGAGAGCCAGAAATCTTGCTTGTTTGTAGGTGACCAAATACTTATTTTCCACCATAATTTGCAAATAAATTCATAAAAAATCCTACAATGTGATTTTCTGGATTTTCTTTTCTCATTTTGTCTGTCATAGTTGAAGTGTACCTATGATGAAAATTACAGGCCTCTCTCATCTTTTTAAGTGGGAGAACTTGCACAATTGGTGGCTGACTAAATACTTTTTTGCCCCACTGTATATACTGTATCACAGTTGGTTGGTGTTACCTTAATTTGAGAGGACGGGCTTGTGGTAATGGCTGGAGCGGATTTAATGGAATTGTATCAAACGCATGGTTTCCATGCGTTTGATGCCCTTCCATTTGTGCCGTTCCAGCCATTATTATGAGCCAGCCACCCCTCAGCAGCCTCCTGTGTAATGTGTGTATATATACAGTATTTTACTATTTGATAGAACATTTAATTTGGCCTTTTGCTATTAGCCCATAGAAACGCATTGAATAACATATTCATACATGGCAAAAAAAGGAAGCATGTTTTAAAGTGTCTGTCCGAGATACAAGAAAGCTCAGGAAATGACTTTCAAACTAGTCTTGTTAGGCTTGTGTAACAGTATAACTTTACGTCGTCCCCTCGCCCCGACACGGGCGCGAACCTGGGACCCTCTGCACACATCAACAACTGATTCCCACGAAGCGTCGTTATCATCGCTCCACAAAAGCCGCGGCCCTTGCAGAGCAAGGGGCAACCCTACTTAATGTCTCAGAGCAAGTGACGTAACTGATTGAAATGCTACTAGCGCGCACCCGCTAACTAGCTAGCCATTTCACATCCGTTACACTCACCCCCCTTTCAACCTCCTCCTTTTCCGCAGCAACCAGTGATCCGGGTCAACAGCATCAATGTAACAGTATAACTTTACGTCGTCCCCTCGCCCCGACACGGGCGCGAACCTGGGACCCTCTGCACACATCAACAACGGTCGCCCACGAAGCACGGTCGTTACCCATCGCTCCACAAAGGCCACGGCCCTTGCAGAGCAAGGGGCAACCCTACTTAATGTCTCAGAGCAAGTGACGTAACTGATTGAAATGCTACTAGCGCGCACCCGCTAACTAGCTAGCCATTTCACATCCGTTACACTTGTGGGTGTCGTAGAGCCAAACAACGATTTGTAGGTGTTCATGAGAGTCACAGCTTTCGATGGTGGGGTAATATTAATTGGATGCTACAGACATTTTTGCAAGAAGACTGTCAAATACCGCTGTGGCTCTGCAACTTTCCACTGCAGATGCAGAAGGCCGACATCAGCGAATGCGATGGATTGGAGATGCAGCCCATCCCAAAACAATTCAGATATCTCAAGCTTAAACAGACAGATTTTTATGGGGATGTTTTTTATTTTGCTAATTTGATTAGCACAAGGGTCACGTTAAGGGGTTTTCACCATCAGTGGCAAGAGTGCTAAAGAAACTATACTCCCTAAAACCAACCTCAGGTTGTTAACCTTTGACAAAAACCCAAGAAACTTCAGGCACTGTTAACTTCTGGCCAATGCCCTTTTTTTCTCCTAGGTTTTACTAGGAATTCTACTTTAGTGATGCACACACTTTCATTTGTTTTCATAGTGCCACACACAGAAAGTCAGACAGCCCCCCCCCCCCCCCCCCCCCCCCACACACACAGTTTTATATTGCTATCCTTGTGGTGACCAAAGAATTGATTCCCATCCTAAAACCTATTTACCCTAAACTTGAACCTAACCGTAACCCTAACTTTATTCCTAAACCCCTAACCTTAAACCTATATCAAACCGTAACTCCTAACCTTAATTGTAACCCTAACCCCAATTGTAACCATAACCCAAAACCTAACCCGTAAGCCTAAAATAGCATTTTTCCTTGTCGACTCAGAAGGTAGTTAAACAAACACACACACACACACACACACACACACACACACACACACACACACACACACACACACACACACACACACACACACACACACACACACACACACACACACACACACACAGTGCTCTCTCTCCTTCCTCAAGTGCTCCACTCCTAATGCCATGTTGGAGGGGATCACAGGGAGGGGGACTGAGGGTGCAGGAGGAGCTATGAGGAGAATATATATGAGGGACAGCTGAGAAAGACCAAAATAGCAAAGGAAACTTGTCTGCCCCCCCCCCCCCCCCCCCCACTCATCATCAATTTTAAAACTGTCCATCCATAGTTCATCCACTCATCTAGTTGTTTTTATATATTCCAGTCTGGTGTCTTTGATTTATTTTAATTTTAAACGACATAAACCCAGTGCCGCCAGACAGGTGAGAAGCTTCCCCAGTGTCGGGGGACTATGGTAGGGCCTGTATCCTGCCGTCGGTTGTCTGTGTTGTTCTATGACCTCTGATCTGCCTTGTTATTGCCATGGTAAAGTGTAAAGTAAAGTCGTTTTTCGTTATACTTTAGTTTATTTAACCAGGGAAGTTACTGTCAAGGATGCTTGGTCATATGGTGTACCATACATTATCTACACACAGTTCCGTAACAGGACCCCATACTTCCTTATATAGAGTGCACATAGCCTACTTTATTATAAGACAGGTTACTAGGGGTGTTCAGTGTCGGTCTTGGAGGGACGAAATACTTCTGGCTTTCATCCTCTCCTTCTAATAAGGGACTAATTCAGACCTGGGACACCAGGTGAGTGCGATTAACTACCAGGTAGAAATTAAGTGTTTCGGCCCTCCAGGACCGGAATTGAACAGCCCTGGGTTACACCTTATGGCTTGTTTATATCCTGTCACAGTGTGAGGAGGTGTTGATATACAGATGTATGTGCTTTGTGTAAGGTGACACACTTCCACGCTCCCCTGGACAAATCTATCACATTCTAGATGATTGGTATGAATTTCTGGTATGTGGTGAAGCCAAAGTCTCATCTTTGAGACACACATAGAAAACCACTTTCACACTTCAACTTCAAAGTTTCAACTCTTAGCTGACACTCTTACCCAGAGCAAATATGGATGCGAGCCTTGCTCAAGGGCACATTCACAGATTTTTCACCTAGTCAGCTCAGGGATTCAACCAGCAACCTTTGTGTTATTGGCCCAATGCTCTTTACCACTAGGATACCTGCCACCGTGTGTGAAATTGTTTGATCCGCTGATCTGATATTCTTAAATATGTAACTTGTTTATTTTACCACTGGTGTCTCACTAGTGTACATTATATTAATCCTCATATATCCTTATCTCAGAACCCAGATCCAAATCTCACATCTGTCATGAGACTACATTGGTCCTGTTAATATTAGCTCACTTTTCATCTCTTGGTTTTTCAACTGAATGTGTTACATGTTGGCTGGTGGATGGATGTCCCATCAGGGCAATACCAGAGAGGGCTCTTCGATACTAATGTCTCTCTCTATAACAATATTATGATTGAATTTAACTGAGTCTTGTCACACTTTTTAATCAGTGGACATTAATGGTTTAATTCACAGCTAGTGTTTGTAGCACCCTCTGGTGGTACAGCATGGTTGAGCTGCATCAACCTTTGTGCGCATTAAAGTTTCTTAAAAATAATGGATACATTTACCATGAAAGATATACACCTAATTATATAGTGCTGCACTGTAACTTATTATTTTGTTAAACGGGGATGTGAAGCCTTTACTTGACAGTGTGTAACAACACATCAATATATATAAGTCGCTCTGGATAAGAGCGTCTGCTAAATGACTTAAATGTAAATGTAAATATGATGTTTAACACACCATAAGGATGTTTTTACGTTTGACATTTTAGTCATTCACCAGACGCTCTTATCCAGAGCTACTTACAGTCAGTACATTCATCTTAAGATAGCAAGGTGGGACAACCACATTTCACAGGCATATAAAGTACATAGTGTGGGGCAAAAAAGTATTTAGTCATTCACCAATTGTGCAAGTTCTCCCACTTAAAAAGATGAGAGAGGCCTGTAATTTTCATCATATGTACACTTCAACTATGACAGACAAAATGAGAAAAGAAAATCCAGAAAATCACATTGTAGGATTTTTTTATGAATTTATTTGCAAATTATGGTGGAAAATAAGTATTTGGTCAATAACAAAAGTTTCTCTCAATACTTTGTTATATACCCTTTGTTGGCAATGACAGAGGTCAAACGTTTTCTGTAAGTCTTCACAAGGTTTTCACACACTGTTGCTGGTATTTTGGCCCATTCCTCCATGCAGATCTCCTCTAGAGCAGTGATGTTTTGGGGCTGTTGCTGGGCAACACAGACTTTCAACTCCCTCCAAAGATTTTCTATGGAGTTGAGATCTGGAGACTGGCTAGGCCACTCCAGGACCTTGAAATGCTTCTTACGAAGCCACTCCTTCGTTGCCCGGGCGGTGTGTTTGGGATCATTGTCATGCTGAAAGACCCAACCACGTTTCATCTTCAATGCCCTTGCTGATGGAAGGAGGTTTTCACTCAAAATCTCACGATACATGGCCCCATTCATTCTTTCCTTTACACGGATCAGTCGTCCTGGTCCCTTTGCAGAAAAACAGCCCCAAAGCATGATGTTTCCACCCCCATGCTTCACAGTAGGTATGGTGTTCTTTGGATGCAACTCAGCATTCTTTGTCCTCCAAACACGACGAGTTGAGTTTTTACCAAAAAGTTATATTTTGGTTTCATCTGACCATATGACATTCTCCCAATCTTCTTCTGGATCATCCAAATGCTCTCTAGCAAACTTCAGACGGGCCTGGACATGTACTGGCTTAAGCAGGGGGACACGTCTGGCACTGCAGGATTTGAGTCCCTGGCGGCGTAGTGTGTTACTGATGGTAGGCTTTGTTACTTTGGTCCCAGCTCTCTGCAGGTCATTCACTAGGTCCCCCCGTGTGGTTCTGGGATTTTTGCTAACCGTTCTTGTGATCATTTTGACCCCACGGGGTGAGATCTTGCGTGGAGCCCCAGATCGAGGGAGATTATCAGTGGTCTTGTATGTCTTCCATTTCCTAATAATTGCTCCCACAGTTGATTTCTTCAAACCAAGCTGCTTACCTATTGCAGATTCAGTCTTCCCAGCCTGGTGCAGGTCTACAATTTTGTTTCTGGTGTCCTTTGACAGTTCTTTGGTCTTGGCCATAGTGGAGTTTGGAGTGTGACTGTTTGAGGTTGTGGACTGGTGTCTTTTATACTGATAACAAGTTCAAACAGGTGCCATTAATACAGGTAACGAGTGGAGGAGAGAGGAGCCTCTTAAAGAAGAAGTTACAGGTCTGTGAGAGCCAGAAATCTTGCTTGTTTGTAGGTGACCAAATACTTATTTTCCACCATAATTTGCAAATAAATTCATAAAAAATCCTACAATGTGATTCTCTGGATTTTCTTTTCTCATTTTGTCTGTCATAGTTGAAGTGTACCTATGATGAAAACTACAGGCCTCTCTCATCTTTTTAAGTGGGAGAACTTGCACAATTGGTGGCTGACTAAATACGTTTTTGCCCCACTGTATTTCCTCAATAACATAGCTATCAGTAGAAGCAGAGCTGGAAGGGGGGGTCAAGCGCTGATGAAGTGTTGCTGTGATGTTGTTGTTTTTTGTGTGTGTGGGGGGGGGGGGGGGGGGGGGGGTCGAGGTGAGGATACTGTTTATTTAAGTTACTGTGTTAGAGGTAGGGTTTCAGATGTTTGTGGAAAATGGGCAGGGACTCTGCTGTCCTAGCTTCAGGGGGAAGCTGGTTCCACCACTGTGGAGCCAGGACAGAGAAGAGCTTGGACTGGGCTGATCGGGAGCTGCCCTCCTGTAGGGGTGGGATGGCCATGAGACCTGAGGTGGCAGAACGGAGTGCTAGGGTCGGGGTGTAGGTTTTGAGCATAGCCTGAAGGTAGAGAGGGGCAGTTTATCTTGCTATTCCGTAGGTAAGCACCATGGCCTTATAGTGGATGCGACCTTCGACTGGAAGCTCTTTGCTTCAATATTGCATAACTACCCTGATTGCTGACAGAAAGTTAAGCTTCACACTCACCATCAATATTACCTAGAAAATATACCAGTGATTTTAATGATAATTTACAAACAGTAACAGACAAACCCATAGGAGTGCCAGTACTCTGAAATAAGAAAGTGACTATCATTTGCGGAACTAGAGTGTTTAAGAGGAACCAGTCACCTGTGTATACAGCATGAGCTGATTATATTCCTAAAACCTAACGTAGCAGGCGGGAAAAGAAACAGCCGAGCAGAGTTCCCACATCAGGGCTGTATCCCTGAGAACCGGATGCATCCGGTTGTTTGCAACACCACTAAGGGTGATAGTCTTATGAGTTTGATGATGAGTCTCTGCTTAGTGACAATTTTATTTTTATTTATTTTTACCGTTATTTTACCAGGTAAGTTGACTGAGAACACGTTCTCATTTGCAGCAACGACCTGGGGAATAGTTACAGGGGAGAGGAGGGGGATGAATGAGCCAATTGTAAACTGGGGATTATTAGGTGACCATGATGGTTTGAGGGCCAGATTGGGAATTTAGCCAGGACACCGGGGTTAACACCCCTACTCTTACGATAAGTGCCATGGGATCTTTAATGACCTCAGAGAGTCAGGACACCCGTTTAACGTCCCATCCGAAAGACGGCACCCTACACAGGGCAGTGTCCCCAATCACTGCCCTGGGGCATTGGGATATTTTTTAGACCAGAGGAAAGAGTGCCTCCTACTGGCCCTCCAACACCACTTCCAGCAGCATCTGGTCTCCCATCCAGGGACTGACCAGGACCAACCCTGCTTAGCTTCAGAAGCAAGCCAGCAGTGGTATGCAGGGTGGTATGGTACATTTTTAGGCTCATCATCAACCTCATAGGACCCCATCATGATGTATACACAGGTGACTAGTTCTTCTTTAATGCTCTAGTTCCTCAAATTATAAAGTCACTTTCTTATTTCAGATTACTGGCATTCACACCAAAGTCCTCATCAAAATAACCAGAGTGGTGACTGTCTGATCTCTGTGGGTCAGTGTTCACTTAGGTCAATGAGATCCTCCTCAAGGTGCTCCTCTTCCTCCTGCCTCCTCCTCAGCCAATCAGCTCTCAGCTGCTTCACCTCCTCTCCATAGTAATCATGTAGCTTGGTGAAATCCTCTAGAGGATCAAAGTCCACTTGTGGCCATTCCCCATATGGTGGTGCTGGTCCATTTATCGGTGTTACATGTGCGTTTCTCTTGGGCCAATGCTTAGGGGACCTCTTATTGATCACTTTGCTGGGGATTGGAGGGGCTTGTAATATATTACTGGCACTGTGGCTTCCCCCTTCTCTCCTCATTGGTCCTGGCATGAGGAAGGAGGAGGAGCATGAGTTCAGGTAAGTCATGGATTGGGTAAGGCACATTGAGCCTGGACCAGTCACAGTGGTTCGTTGATGGGATTCAGCAGGGCCAGCTTGGCGTTTAGCCTCTGCTTAGTGACAAAAGAATACAGGTAGAGAGGCAGGAAAGGAACACATATGTTTGAAGCATGAATACAACAATACACACACCACACTTTCTCCACACACTCACCTTCGTACTGCTTCCCCAGGTCTCTGACCAGCAGTGAAAGGTAGCAGTGGCTGGCTGTGAGCAGGGCTTTGACCCAGCTCTCCTGGCCCAGCTGGTCCTCAGCAGCAAGCCTGTAGGTTTTCAGCCCTGAACCTCTGAACACCATGGAGAAGGCAAACAGTCCTCCTTCAGACTCACAGCGCTGGACAGCACAGCCCTCTAGGACAATAACCCCCAGCAGGTGTCGATCTGCCGGACGCTCCTGGTAGAACAGCAGATTGGCTTTCAGGACAAACCAGCGCCTCTGGTAGGAGGAGGTCCTCTCTTTCTGATGTGGTATGTGTAAGAGGAGGATGCCAGGATGGTGGGGTGAAAGATGGAGAAAGGGAGGAGTAAGTAACAATATTTTTGATGAAGGGAAGTTGTAAAGAGTGAGAATAGATACGGAGATAAATACAGAGATAATTTTACCCAAATGAGTGCCATTATACAAACCCTCCATTTCAATGTTCTATTTATGTCAGTGATATATCAATAGGGGGGGGGGGGGGGGGGGGGTTGACATTGATAATAATAAAGTAGCTTCAAATATCAAATATCAGTTGAGACATAATTATTATTAGGCAGGGAAACTCAAGAGACTGTGTTATAACAGAATCTCACAGCATATTGATAATGTAATTTCGCTCTTGCTAGTGTCTGTCAAGTTTTACAATACCTTTTTGTAGAGATATCCTTCTTTATTTATCGGTGAGGTGCAGGATAGGTAATGGGTTAAAATCTTCTCATGGATCTTCATTACAACGTTCTCCAACAAAGAGAGGATCCTTTAGAGGATGAAAGGCATCCTTGATAATATCAATCCAGCACCAGTAGTACAGAAACATAACATTTGAGCCTTGTTTGTCTGTCATAATACCTCCTTTCTTTTTCACCAGTAAAGCAACATTGCCAGTAACCAGTTGCCATCGTCCTGTATTCAACTAGTCCATTCTTTATGACAATGATCTTAAATCTACACACAATTTCCATCTCTATCTCTTGCCAGTCTAGCGGAGGAGTAATGTGTCATCCAAGCTTACCTCTCAGGGTCACTCTCTATCCATCCAAATGTATATGTTTTAGATTTTCTGCCATAAACCTTCATTTGTTCCTCTCAGTCTAATTCCCACAGTAGTTTGTGTTCACCGCAGCACATCTAGAATTAGACAATGTTTAAATATAAAGTTTCAGGTTACGAACACAGGTCCTCCCATGGGTACTAGAGGACAAGTGTTGAAATATAAATAACTCAACCCACTTCCTGGAAACAAAACCCTGACACACAATATTCTCTTTCCCCTCTACGCTTAAGTCCACACCTACTACCCAGATAGTATACATTGAGGGGGTGTTCTTCCTCACTTCCCTGTTCTGTGTAAAATGTTAAGTTAATTTCCTCAGTGATGCTTTAGAAAAAATTCTTACTATATTAAATGTGTTCTTGAAGTTGATTAAATGTTCCTTACTTCCTCTGGTGATTGATTCATAACCAAGAATGAATCTTCTCATTAAGGCCTAGTTGGACCCCATAGCACCACTACATTAACATGAGTGGTAATGAGGGCCAGAGCCACATAAACAGAGCTTTATCATTGCAGTTTTTACCTATTGAAATTAAGCATTTTATGAACAATAAAAACAAAAAAGGACTTGAGAACAATGAGAGTTATTTGACCTCGACCAACTTGTGCTGGCACTGAAATCATCGAAGCCCAAAGATGATAAAAATACTATGTGACTTACCTGAACATAGTAACAACACAAGGCTCCTAAGAAAAGGAGGAGTGTCATTGGCCTTCAATAAATTGGTCTCTAGAGGCAAATCCCCCCCAAAAACACCCATGAAATGGCCTTGCATGGAGATAGATACGTTACAAAACATTAAAACACTTCGAAACTAACACACTCTGAATACACCCCGTTCTGGTGCTGAACGTTTTGAATTGTTTAGAGAACTTTTTGAGACCGTGACACCTCTTGAACACGCCGCAGAACTGTACGCATCAGGTTCGACATCACTTCCGGTTTAGTTGAATGTCGCTTGCAGACTTTTCATATCGATAGCTAGTAGCTAGCGAGGTAGTTTGTGTTTTCCTTAGCTATCTGCATTTAGATACATGTTGTATTTTTGGTATTTTTAATTATCCTTATCCATCCAAGGTGTTGTGAAGCTAGCTAACTTACGCCCCTTTAACGTTACTTACTAACTCTGCACGTGTCGTTGTTTGCTTTGTACCTGCTAGTACTGTAACGTTAGTCAGCTAGCAAAACAAAACTAAATTAGCTAGCTATAGCTGTAGTAGTCACACTATTGTGGAGATAATCGTATCACGTAAGTTAACGTCACGTGGAATAGTGTAACGTTACTCGCTTAAATATTGATGACATACTTATTCAAAAGCTTCAGTAAATGGTTAGCTAATAACGTTAGTTAGCTCGCTAACGTTACTTGTTAACGTTAGCTAGCGCAGTAGTTAGCTAACGTTAGCTAAGAAGATTGCTTCCATTTGATTCATTATAGTACAGTAATATATAGACATGTATACTACAAACATGTACATGTAGATTTGTTTTCTCTTCTGTCATCAACAGCATGTCAAAAAGAAAAGTCACATTTGGGGACGGTGATGGTGGAGAGTTGTTGGATGAGGACGTTCCAAAGAAAAAGGTGCTGCCACAAACACTTGTTCTCAGATCTTAAGTACAGAGCTACATACATTTTTAACAGCATAGAGTGGGACATAAGAATTACATCTGACCAACACAAATTTGCTTTTTGATGTAAGAGTCTTTCAGTTACTTGTGTTAGCTAGAGGAAATTGTTTGAGGGTTCTCTATACTGACCAGTTCGCCTTGTTATCTCACCTGGGATCTCGCCAGTTATGTGAGGACGTGGTTGGGCCGGGCTCCAGGTTCAAGGGAAAACATTCTCTGGACAGTGACGAGGAGGATGAGGAAGAAGATGGAGATAAGAGCAGCAGCAAATACAACATATTGGCCAGTGACGATGTGGAAGGTTTGTCTTACCAATTTGATTGTCTCCATAACTGAGACCTGGCCCTCCAGTTATTTAAAGGTAGACTGAGAAATGGCATTGCCACAAGCAGCACCGCAGATTTTGGGATGAGTGAGACGCAAGACTTCCCTCTGACACAGTCACACACAGTATCTGCGCATGTGCACGGGTTCGCCTTACCCATTACAACGTGGTAGCCACAGGACCAAATCAGCGGAGAAGTTGAGCATCGCGCTTCAACACTCTTAGCTGTTAGGAAAATTGATCCACTATGCTGTTTAGTTATTGCATCTGTCATATCGCTGAGTCTACCTGTTAATGTCTAAAAGTGCATGTTTTGTTTTAGGTCAGGAGGGGGCAACAATTGACTGTGACGAGGGAGTTCCCATCACACCCTTTAACCTGGATGAGGAGATGCAAGAAGGGCACTTTGACTCTGAAGGAAACTACTATGTCAAAAAGGATGAGGAAATCAGGGACAACTGGCTTGACAACATTGACTGGGTAACTGTGTCTTTAGTTATTTGATTAGTTGTTCACTGTAGAAATGTCACACACAGTGAAGTAATGTATTTGTCTCGCTCTTTAGGTGAAAATAAGAGAGCAACCTACTAAACGAAAGAAGAAAGGTCTGGCAGCCAAGAGGAGGAGGAGAGTGGGGGATGAAGATGAGGCAGAAGAAGAGAAACAGCGAGAGGAGAAGCAGGCAGACAGTGACGAAGAGGAAGACATGGAAGAAGAAAAGGAGCCAGTTGAAGACCCCCTGGCATCCTACAGCCAGCATCAGCTCACAGAGGCTGTGTTGGAGCTGCTATTACCTGGGGAGACTGTTGCCGCAGGGCTTCGCCGGCTTGGAGGCCTAGGTGGGCGTAAGAAGGGAAAGCAGAGGGAAGAGAACGGGAAAGCAGAAGTAACAAATAGGGATACCGAAAAACTGGACAGGCTCACGGCACTTGCAGACAGACTGGTTGGGAGTGGGGTGTTTGAAATATACCAGCAGACGTATGAAAAACTGGCCTACACACTGAAAGGGAAGAGCCAGCAGCAATCAGTGGAGAGGAGTTTAAATGGGGAGGAGGAAGAAGATGACCTTGACATGTTTGCAGACAAAATTGACGAGAAGCACAGTGTCAAAGCTCCGGACAAAGAGGATCAGGATGATGAGACGGGTTAGTGAGAGTAAATTGGTGTGCGGTCAGCTGGTTCCAAACCATTTACACTACTATTACAGGTCCAATTTTTGTTGACTTTTTTGAGATGTATGTGTAAACATATTTTGTTTGTCTTAAGTGAGTGATGAGGTGATGTGGGAGTATAAATGGGACACAGAGGAGAATTCTGAACTCTACGGCCCCTTCAGCAGTCAGCAGATGCAGGTTTGAATTATCTCTCTTTTCTATTACAGTATAATGGACAATACATTAAGGGCAGTAGTAGTATGCACTTCTGCTCTAGTAACTGTCCTAGGGGTAGGAACATCAACAATACCTGCCATTCTGCTACTGGTCTGTTTTTCTGGTGGTCACACAGTTTATTTTCCTTCTTCCCTTCTTCCCTTATGATCCTGTACCTGGTTATACTGGATTAGGCCAGGCCGGTTCTGTCCAGTAATCCCTATTTTCTGTCTCTTTCAGGGCTGGGTGGATGAGGGCTATTTCAAAGATGGTGTTTACTGCAGGAGGATTGAACAGGGAAGCGCTCAGTTCTACAATTCCAAGAGACTAGACTTTGATCTTTACACATGACCATGATCAGTTCTTGACTAATAATTTATGTATTATGTTGTTTCATGTGGACCCCAGGAAGAGTAGCTGCTGCGTTTGCAGTGGATAATGGGGATCCTAATAAATACCAATGATGGTCTCTCGCTCACACACACACAGACATCCAAATTCTCTGTTATCTGATCTCTTATTGTATGTAGCCTTCCTGTTTTAAAATAAACAAATTGGTATTTTATATAGTCTATTTCTTGTCTGCTAAGCCTACAAGCAAGGTCTTGAAACATTGCTAAATGCATTTTACTAAATATTTGTTGGGTTTCTATATAGTGCACAGTGTTACAACATTGGTTTTAAGAGTAGTTAGACAAATTTGCTAAAATAATATTTTGTATTACACTGGTTTCTGAACAAGCTGCTTTCCGGCTTTCTGATTGGTTCTAATTTACATCACTCGAGGACAAAGACTGCTTTCAGACTTCTGTTGGCCGTCCTTACCTAACAAGATACCTTCACTAGAATGCAGTTGGTTGAGAGACGTTTATAGCTTTCCTTCATTGGTTAGATTTTCTGGAGGGATTTCTTCCATGTGAAAGCTTCCCTCTGATTGTTTTTTTGGTCGGTGTGCCAGTGGAACTTTTCATGATGAACGGACATTTGTGAAATGGTTAAACTTGGGCGCCGTCCTGCGTCGTGTTTACGTTAAAGATGTCTGTAAACAATTATATTATAACAAAACTTCATATTTTTCTTACTAAATAATTGGGGCGGTGCGGTAAGTTTATTACTTCAAGTGGCTTCATAAAATATGCAAATTTTTAATGTTTATGACTATAACGTTATCTCAGCAGTGCGAACGTTAGCATATTTGCTAACGTTAGCTAGCTAACTACTAATACTCACCCTACCCTCATTTTACGTTATCCTCCTTGAAATGATTGAATTCTCCCGACTTTACCAAGCTAACTTAGCTAGCTGACTACCACATAGACCTTAGCCGGCTATTGCATTGAAGTTCACGATATGCACAACACAGATCTACTGTTAGTTAACGAATAACGAGTTCTTGTAGAAGTGGCCTCCACCGGTGTACCATCCCCATGACAACACAAATAATGTGCTTTGTAATGTGCATGAAAATGATATATTGTCAATAGGAGGCAAAAATTATGCATTTGATCAAATACGGGTAGCTATTAGTGGCTTATTCACGTATTTGTTAGCTGACGAGGTAAAACTAATCAAATCACGTTTTATTGTTCATTCTGGAAAGGTTAAACTAGAAGGTTATCTGAATATGTGTTGTTAGCTGGATGAAAATAAAAGCACAAGCTAGCAAACACTTTCCATTTGTGTACATTTTGCACAAATGTTTACTGTGCAATTGTTGAACATATACCATAAGCAAGCAAGCCAGTGCCTTCCTAATTTGAAAATTAGATAAAAGTATGTTTATCAAATGTTTCCCTTATGTTGATGTCCAGCATGTTTATTTCTGTTGTCTTTACAGAGAAAGACAGATAGAGTGAGGATGTTGATCTAGTTTCCTGACTTGCTCCCCTAAATAGTCTGTCCAATGGAGGGAGATGCCATGATTCCCCCAACCCCTTTCTGTAACCCCCCTCACAGCGAACCTCCATCCCACCTTCTCCCTCTTTCCTCCATCACCCCCAGGTATAGTTCCCCTGGCACCTTTTGCTTCCCTCTTCCCCTATTGTATTTATATCCTTGCTTGTTTGAAACCCATGTTTTTAACCACCATCGCAATTACTGAGAGCTACTGGTGAAGAGTCCAAACCATAACTGTTCATTTCCCACAGCTGTGAAGATGGCAAAAAGCCTGGTGACAGGAGGAGGAGTGGGCGCATTCAGAAGACATCGAAGAAGCAGGAGCCCAAAGACACAGTGGCGGATTCCAGACAAAATACATCCCCTGCCAAGAGGGAGACCAGTGTGGTAGTTTCATGTTTAAGTCTTAATGGTTTCTTAGATATTATAGGCAACTTAAAGGGTCTTGTTTGGTAATCAGTTCACTCCTCTCTGATCCTTAGATGCAAGTGTCTCAGTCCCTGTCAGTAAAGCTAATGAGTGTTGATCCCCCCTGCAAACAATCGCTAAAAAAGGTATGCAATAAATGTCTATTTGTGCATGGGCCACTTTCTACTGTATCCACTCTAGATAATCTGTCTGTACATTAGTGGTGGTCGGTGCTGGTTAAGATTAGGGTGGACAATTTTTTATTACATTTGTATGAGCATGGCCTCATTTCTATTACAGCGTATTGGATCACTGTCATTCATATTCCATTTATCCTGCTCAATGTAACATCGATAGGTTTAGGCTACTACATGATACTTCCACATGATTTTCCCTATACCCATCATGAGGTTGCTACAACGTAGCCTATGAATTAAAGTGTATAATTTAGGTGCACAGGCTGCGCAACAAATTGGAGTTATCAAGGTGACAGACAGTGACACATTAAATACCTCCTTGCACACTTGCCTGCATCTAGCTGATCTTGGTGTAATCATTAGTCCAAACAGTTGCAAATGAGAGTTTCATTTGGACAAATAGGTTTATACCTGTTTCACCCCATTTGCTTCTGTTTAACAAAAGTTTCTCAACAGAGTCGGTGGAATGAATACACCCAGGATCACCCGCACTCACGGTTCACTTTCATAGCAGCCACATACAAACAGCATCATCAATTTGCTCGATGTATAATTCCTTCTCCTTCCATCTACGCACTCTCCTCTCACCTTTTCCCTTCGCTTGTGGTCTACTGTTGGAATGTAGCCTAATGGAAGAATGTCGCAAATGCGCTTACCCAGGTGATCAAGATGAAATAACAATAGCCTACGATTGGTACGGCTATAATATTAGTTTTTTAAAAGGTAGTGTGATCAGTACAGAGGGGTTCCGATCTATGCGGTAGCGAGGGTTGGTGTAAACAGAGGAAGAGTCAGGTTTTTAATTTGCAAAAATAAGTGATGTATTTAATGTTCACAGAATGGCACTCGACTGGTTAAAGAAAGGAAACAAAGTCCTAGCTCGGTTCAGAGCACTTTACTTACACACCAATGAGCCTTTCGATAGTCAACAAATTAAATAGTCTCTTTTGTGGCTTAGCTTGGCATTGGCTCGTGTTTACGGGAATCACTCACGTTCTTCATCTTTTAATTCATTCTTTGTCTTTCGATGTCCTCTTCTGTCCGTTTCTGGGTTTTTTTCGTTCTATATTTGTCCTAATTTCTTTGTCCGTTCCTTCCTCCCCTCCTGCGGTTCCCACTGTTCTCTTTTTTCCCCCTGTGCATAATTGCCCCCGTGCCTTCACCTGTGCCGGTAATAAGTTATGTGATCGGAGAATCCTGTGACGTTGGCAGGGATTCCCTGAGTGCCCCCGCCCCTCTGACTCCCATTTACCCCTACACCTCTGGATGGTTCACAGCAGGCTAATATAACTGATATTTGATTTTCTTTATGTACATGAGAAACATAGCCCTACCAATTTGTAAATCATTCTGCAACCCCCATTCCTGAGAGAGAAAATAGATGATACGATCATATATCAACGATGTTTGGACAGGACCATGTGTCATTCCAGACATGGCCCATCCCAAGTGCACTATGTTTTGGCAGTACAGTGCCCTACACAATGCTCTGGTGTAACCGGTAGAAATATGTAAATTAATCCTCTTACACGGTCTGCTGCATCTTAGAGATGCACAGCAAGGAGCAATAATTGGTGTCTGCAAACATGACTGACCTAACTTGCCGATAGCCAGACATCCTCAGTGATGTTTACATTAACAATCAGTTTTATTGCAGATTGTCGCTGTCTATATAAAAGCCATTTTGCAACCAAAAAACAACTTTTTTTGTGTTGCATAAAATCTTTAATAACCTATTTATTTTTCATGGTCACTCTGCGTGATAAAGGCAGAGGCAATTATTGGCAAAGTGATTACACTATATGGATATGTTTATGATGTAAATATTTACTTTGCAGAGCGGTTTGGATCTCAATGTTGCATCAGAATGTCAAGTGTCTAAGTGAGTATGATGACTTGCATAGAAGTTCAATGTTTTTTGTGTGCATATGACTTGATTTGTTCAAATGTCTAGAAACTAAGTGTTTTACCATGGGTGGAGAAATTGATTGAGTCAGTGGCTGTTTCCATTAACCTATCAAGGGATTTTTGTCAACATTTAGCAAGTTCGCATAGAAAATAGATGCAACATTTGCCTGCTACGGTGCGTTTCCAATTAACTATCTCGTGTCGATTTAAAAACAGCTGGACATAATACGTCACACCTAAAAAAAAAAAATGTATTGGTTGAAGTCTTTCCATTAACCATTTAGGCAAATTGAGCATTAATAAATTGGTTACTGCCTGTATGCCCTCCAACCCATCTGTTTTATGTTTTGTGTGGCCTTCAAAAGCCAGCATGTATAGAATGCAATAATTGACTATTTGCCACATTCTAATACAGCGTTTCCCAAACTAGGGTCGCCTGATTTGAAAATGGGGTCATGAGAAACTTTGAGATAAAAATAAATAAAATTGCTCTTGGTTCATAGAACTGGGGTTACATCAGTAACCTCTGATAGCTGCTAGATGCAGTTGTAATTAACAATGGTTTCTGTATTTATAAAAAAAATATTTTAAAAAATGGGTGAACTCTTTTGAACTGTTTAAGCAACAAAACATTATGACCCCATCACTGAAAGATGCAACTTTGTTTCCCTCTGCAATGCCCACAAGCCGCTCAGGACTCATTAGAACAGAGTGGACAAGACCAGGCGCTAAATAAGACTGGAAGGAAAAGAACATCACCAATGATAGTATTTTCTACAGAAAAAGTCATACAAAATAATTGCCGATCTTTTGAACTTCCCAATACCTTTCTGGTGCATTTGTCACTTCAAACCATACTTCCTTCAGATTTAAATAATATCAAAAGCACTGTCGGACAGATTTTTAATAGACTGTCATAGTCCCAATGAAAAAAGTGAACATTGGCTGTTGATTCTATCACTTTATTTACATGGTGGGGTCGCTCCCCCCAAAAGTTAAGGAACCGCTCATATAATTCTCATGTGCCACTGTGAAACCTGCACTCCTGTAGATCTGAAATAATTGGATGGTGAAACTTGCATCCAGCCAACCAGAAAAGCAAGGCGAAGCAATTCAGGCTTTCTTGAAAGTCAAGACCAATCTTATCTTGCAAAGAAACATTATTTTCATAGTTGAATAATACATTTAGATAACAGTAGGCATTTAGAATTAAATGTTGAGTGGAGCTTTATAGTTGGGTGATAACATCACGTGCCCCACGTACCTTAAATTATTCAGCAATAATTTATTTAAAAATATATAATTTCCATCATTTGTTGCAATAAAGATTAACAAAAATGTAAATCCGCCCCCTGTCGAATGGATACAAATGTTGTCCATCATTAGAAACTCTCCTATAGCTACTGTTTTTGATTACACGTTAATGCTTTTTTTTTTGCATTGCTTTTGTCAAATTAACCTGGGTCAATGGAAACCTGCCTATTGAGATCAGTGATCATGGAGGGTGTTGCTCAGTTGGCCAGGTTGATCTCTTTTGTGACGAAAAAGGATGGAGGAAAAATAGATGAAGTGAAATGGATGGAGTTAAAATTTCAGATTAGGGGAAGGCTTGTCTGATTACGTTCAACCTCTTCATATCCCCAACTGTAGTTTAAGGTAGGGGTACTAGTCAGGGAATTATTTGGTTAATATTCATTCATAAGTATTAATGAAAACAAGCTGGTAGTGCCTATTCTTAGTTTGGATGAATAATACCATTACACCTAATTGTAGTTTGTTAAACATACCTGTATTTTGTACAATAGTGTTGTTTTTCTCTGTTCATGTGTTCTTTTTTGTTTCTTTCCATTGTAGGAACAAAGACACGAAAGGCTCAAATAACAAAGCGATTCCATCCTTCTCCACATTAACTTTAGATGTAAATACTACTGGCAAGACTGAACATGATTTCAACCAATCAGGCATGGAGGCGGATAAAGAGATTGGCTGTGGAAAGTCCCCTGGAAACCAGACCTCTGTGAAGCGATGGGTGATTGGCCCATTGTTTCAGTCATTTAAATCCAAGATGGCCAGTTTCACACAGATTGTCATGAGTCCCGTCCGACTTTTCAAACCCAATGGCTCCCCACCTGAACCAGATGTAGACGTCTCCTCTGCCTCTCATAGTTTTCACCAACAAGGACCTGGGTACGAGCTAACCTCTGGCACAGTGCAACACTTTGAAGCTGGAAGAGGAGGAAATGACCCTGCCTCTTGTAAACACTTAAAGTTCAGCATGGATCTAAAAACCCATGACACTCCAGAAGAGGATGAGTTTTCTCTTGAGGGGAAACAAAATATGATGCCACCTGGAGATGCGCAAAGGGACACCTGTATGTCAAACAGCTCAGAAAAGGAGACCAATAATAATGATTCATTACCTTGTATGCAGCCTAGTCCTCTACTCAGAAGCAGTATCAAGTGTGGTTCTGAATCAACGGAGTCCCAGTTCAACTCATGCTCTTCCACGTCCTTTCAACCCCCTGACCCCTCAAGTTCCTCATGTGGGTCCAAGCTGTCTCTCATTGTTCAAATGGAGGAGCAGGTGGATTTGACAGGGGCTCACCAGAGACCATTGTGCCGAAAATGTGTTTTTCTAAATGAAGCTGCATCACAGAGCAGTCCCTCTGCTGCAATTAACTCATCTGAAGCAGACCGCATCTCTAGTTTACCAGCTGAAGTAGGAATCTGTGAGCCGAAGGCTAAACGGCTTGCCACAAAATCGTATGTAGAGTACAAAATCTGGGACTGTTTTGACAGTGAAACATCTAGTCCATTATACTCCTCTTTCTACAATACCCCTTCTGAGAGTCTATGCCAGACAGATGATGACAGCATAAAAGCTGTTGGTCTGCCTCAAGACCGAAACATGTTGGTGTGTGGTTCCCAGTCACATATGTCTATCCGGAAAAGCCCCAGAAAACCTGTAAACACAACACTGAACAACTGTGCCTCAGTCAGTCAGAGTCTTCAAAAGCAGATAGATGAGTGTGAAGGAAAGCAAGGCTATATGGCAGGCTCAGCAAAGGAAGTTAAGAGGAGATGCAGAGCAACTCTTTTTACAGCGATCAAGAGAGACGCAGAGAAAAAGAAAAGAGTGAATCTGACGAATAGAGAGCGATGTGAAAAGGTTACAAAAGAAGACACGGTAGATGTTGAGTTAGAAAGTTACACATTAACATCGGTAGAGCACGCAAGTGATGTAGAACTTGTCCAGCCGGGGGTTGGAACAAAACCGTGTGCAACTTCTAAATCTCAGTCTCTTAAAAGTAGGGTGCTGCTTCGGGTTAGCCAGAGTTCTACCGTATACATTGAAACCACTCAAAACCCATCTGAAACACATGTACCTCTGATGGAGGTGATGAAGGACAAAGGTAAAGGTCGAAGTGGGCGTATTAAGAAAAATGCGTCTCTCACAGTAATGGCCACTTCAAGTAATGGGAGTGTACTAGAGCACAGTAATGACAGTTTGTGTGACAACAGCATAGCAGCCAGCAATAGTAGGGGTATGACCAGTGCCTTGAGTTATGGTGACACTGACTCTAGTTCAGCATGTAATATGGAAATGGTAACTACCATGACAACCGCTTTGATGAAAGAAAATCATGAACTGCCCGTCTCTGAGCAGCTCTTGGATATCAAGGGGAAGTGGCCTCAAACGTCATCCAAAAATCAGCAAAACTACATCTGTAAGAAGAGGAAGATTTCCCCAGTGGTTGAAGTGGCGTCATCTCAAAATCAACAAAAGTGTCTGAAGTTGAATGAGATCACTTCAGAAGAGAGTCGTCCACTAAAACCACCGAAACAAAATAAATCCAGGAGGTCTCATAACTCAAGCTCAACCCAACAGCTTGGCACGTCTTCAGGGCTAACTGATGTTGGTGCCGATCATTTGCACTCATTGAAGCCCAGCAAAGATGACAATGTCCATGTATCTGCTAGATCTTCAGACGTTACACAACAAACATTACAGACTAGCGCAGTGGTGGCTGTCCACAAAGACGTAGGTTGGGGAGCAGAAATTAGTGGGTCTGACTCTAGCAAGAGCCCAAAGAAGAGTCGGAATGGATCTAATAAAATGTCTGTCAGTGATGCGTTACTGATGGATAAGAGGTTTGTGGAACCACTTGGTGGACGTAAGAGAGTCAGCCGAGGTCCGTCCACAGAGGACAATGACGAGACAACTCAGTCCCTGCAACTTAATCAAATAACAGTTGAAGCAAAAAAGAGAACTGTGCCTTGGCCTGTGCGAACTTATCCCAAATGTTCAATCAAGCTGAACAAAAATATAGTGAAACATTCTATGGCTATGCAAGGAAATTATGTGGCAATGGGCTTTGATGTAGAAGTGTTTTCCACTGCCTCTGAACCAACTAACCTTGGCCAGAACAAGACTGTTGACCAGGTGATGGAGGAGGAGCAGGGAAAGGAGGATGAGTGTTCTGAACTGCCTATACCCTCTGAGACGAGGCTCAGGGGGAGGGGGCAAAAAAAGAAGCCAAAGAAAGCAGCGACTCCATGTAGGAAGCACAGGCCTGTGATTAGGAAGAGGGGGCAGGAAGAAGAGGGGGAGAGAAATACCGCAATTGGTGAGCAGATGGACTTTTCATCAGATAACACCACCCTTAACAAGCGTCTGTTGCGCAGCTACTCCTGCCCAGAGATCCCTGCTCTCCTCCACCATGACAGCCACTGGACCACCTCTCTGCACGGCAGGATCCTCTCCGTACCCCGGCTCCACCCCGCCCTCTTTCCTCCTGTCCCCACTCCTTCTGCACTGTCCAGATGTCCACGCCGTCATACTGTCTCTAGTGTGGAAATTGAGCGGGAGATAGCTCCGTTATGCCTGCGTAAGGAGGTGTTCCCCTCAAGAAGGTCCTATTCATTGGGCAACCCATCCTACCACCTGTTACCCAGTGTGCCACTCTCCGCTTCCATCTCTGTCTGGGCCTCCTGCTTCCTGTCAAGCCCCCTGGCCTTCCTCTCCAGGAAATTGCAAAAAGGAAGTCTAGCTGCCACTAGTAGTGCTTGCAGTCATGATACCTCCCCTTCCCCCTCCAGTGTTTCCTCTTCCATTTCACCATCCTGCTCTTCTGTACGTCACCTGTTCTCCAGTTCCGACCCCTATGACCTGACATCAGACATATCCTCTGCTTCAGTCTCCTCCCTTTGCAGGTAAAACACCACTTTGTCCTTCGTTCAAAAATAAATATTTTCCTTTTTGATTACGGTAGTTAAAAATGATTAATTCCACCATGTTTCCAGTGCATTGTCAAAGATTCCCTTGGAGAATGAGACAAGCCAGCAGCGTGAGGAGGATGGGGAGAATGTGGAGGACAGCAACCGTTTCAGGAATGAGTTCGATGCCATTGGGATGAGAGAGGAAAAAGCATTGTCAGATTCTGAAATTAAGGTACACTCACCACGTAATATTTAATGTGAACTATGTCATTTACATATGACATACACTATGTGATTAGTTATGAAGATGAGTAGATAAGTGAGTCTGGCTTTAACCCACCTTCACCATGGTAACACTGGTGGTGTTTGCACAGTTGGAAACTGACAAACATGAGGAACGAAGGAAAGTGTCATCCATTCGAATTCGCAAAGCCTTACCCAAACCCCTCCACAACCTCACACCCATGGGCCTGCCCAAGCCTATCAGGTATGTGTATTTGAAGTGTGTGATGGTGTGCCTTTGTGTATATGGTAAACTTGCTACCTGTATTCGTAAAATGTGATGACATGAATTACAAAAAAAACAACTAATCTGTTGTGTTCCAACAGGGTGAAGAAGAAGGAGTTCAGTTTGGAGGAAATCTACACTAATAAAAACTTCACCAAGCCCCCTGAAAGGTTACTGTTCACTCATGCATCTTATTGTTCATCCTACAGTACATGTAATCATCATTGTAATGATTGACTGTAACTTTCCTTTAATTAACAACTTCCTTGCTCTGTGTTTGTTTTTATTCGTCCCAGACGGCTGGAGACCATATTTGAGGTGCCACTCAGTCGACGCGATGGGTCTCATTCCCTCCTTGGTCAGAAGCGCATGAAGCGTTTTGTGGAGTTCCCAGAGGTTGGTGTGGCCAGAAAGCCAAGGAAGCCACTTGTTGGTGATGGGGCAGGGGGTGGTTTACCCAGGAAAGCTGGGGTTGGCTCTCCTTTTGGAAGGCCCAAGCGTGGGGGTTGCCCCTCTTCTAAAGATCACCCCACCCTCAGTCTACACGAGCTTGATTCACTTCTTTGCTCCAAGCTTGACCAGCTGGATTCCTGGTTAGCTTTTGACCAGAATATCTGTTGACAAATGCCAATCAAAGGGGTAGACAAAAGCACATTTACATTTTCGAAAATATTCGTATTACAAATTGCCCAGCCCCGTTGCCTTCCATCCAACATCAAGCTCGTCCTCATCTTCTGTAATTGTTTACAATGTTTTTCTTTTGTGGGGGTGTATTATTTACCTTCCATTGAGTCGTTTAAAATGATAATTGAAGAAATTTTGTTTTTTCATTGTGTACTATTTGTAGATAACGATATGGAATATACTGTTATTGTTTTATTTGATTATCTATGAATGTAATGCATTTTATATCATTGGTTTAGGTCAGTTCGTGCATAAGTGTTTGTGTATTTAAAACTGCTATTATTTCTGCACTCAGTTTTGTTGATAATCTGCATTCTTAATATGCCAATGACTCAGCCTTTTAATCATTATTAAACACTTTCTGCTTTATTAATCACTTGCTACCGAATCCTAAATTTGGAAGCTCACATGCAACTCAAGTCTTTGTGGATATTATCCATTGACATCAATGTATATTTACACAGCAGTTATTGTATTTTTATTTTTATTTTTTATTTTACCGTTATTTTACCAGGTAAGTTGACTGAGAACACGTTCTCATTTGCAGCAACGACCTGGGGAATAGTTACAGGGGAGAGGAGGGGGATGAATGAGCCAATTGTTAACTGGGGATTATTAGGTGACCATGATGGTTTGAGGGCCAGATTGGGAATTTAGCCAGGACACCGGGGTTAACACCCCTATTCTTACGATAAGTGCCATACTTCTCAAGTAAGGATTCTTACTAGCCAAACAATTTCCAGATGTTAATTCACAATTTAGCTGTAGGTGCAAACCTGTTATTGGCAACTAGCATCAAATGGCAGCTACTTTCAAGATATATTGAATGTTGAGAATTCTGTTTTTGGCCAAATTACAGCTGTAAGAAAATGTTTCTGGTTCTGACAATCAAACTTCATATTTTTTTTTAGAACCGTCCTTTTATTGTTGCCTGATTATTCCTGCAAATTTTTGACTTGTATACACATTACATTGTATTGTTTTCTTCACCTCCGGATCATAACTATAGCAAATAAAATGTATATTGTCCATTTTATACATTTTTGTAAAACATTCTATATAGAATTATTACTTGTGTAAAATTGAACATAAACGTCATGACACTTCAATGAGTATTTCTATGGAAACATTAGCATGAATATTTTCATCAATGCAATGAGTTTAATGTTTTGTATCATTGTGGATTGTAATATTTGTTTTGATAGCAATATTTAATTGAAAATTGCTAGTATATACAAATTACTTTTCTGTTAGATCACATTTTTTGTAATTATATTTCTGAAAATATTTGTCTTTACTGTGTGGTTTGTATTGAATAAATGTATTTGTATGCATTTCTTGTTACAGCTAGAGAGTGACTTTATATTAAGTAAAAGGTATTTGTAGCTATATTAACTTAATGTAAATGAGGCAAATAGCCTGAAAAGGAACTTAATTCAGATCAAATTGATGTAAATATATTTTAATTGAATAAAAAAATCATTTTAAACATGCAATGCATAAATATAAAATACAAAGTAAGGCAATAACATGAATACAGTAAATGTAGAAATGGTAATGTAACCAAAATGAAGTATTGTACATTTTTGGTATTTAAAACCAAAGGCAGTTTTCACTATTACTGTAAATCCGAAACACTGCACTGATTTAATTATACCTAGTTCACAATCTGTCCTTTATAATTAGACATTCATAGTTAGTTCCTCACATATACAAATAATTAATTTCACTGCTAAATAAAAATATAACATTGTTCAAAAATGAAGTTCATGTTGCATATCATAAATGGTAAAAGTGAGACAGATAGTGGACATGGGAGTGTTTTGGAGTCAGGCCCCTGTATAGTGCCTCACAGTTTGTTTTGAATTTATATAGGAATTTTTAAATCTGTTTTATACTCAAACAGTCCTGGACTCATGTCAAAAAATAAACCGTGTCCATTAAATGCTATCTCAAAAACAAGTGGTTATTTTGTGTCCCCTTGCTCATCTCTCGTCTCCGAACCAACCTCTTATTCAGGAAGAAGGTAGTTTGACTACAGTCCTTACTCTAAGTGCTAAAAGTCTGGTTGGGCTACTGATAAATGTCAAAATATCTTAATATTTATGATGTATTTATAGCTGTGGTATCACTTGAATGTTAACTATAAACCATTCTTCCAGCGATAAATTCCAGAGTGACACAAAAGAAAGTTAAAGGTGCCTTTGTAAATCCTTATCAGCAAGACAGCCTTATCAGAATGATACTTAGGAAGGCTGTATACAGTGGAGTCTCCCTGAGTCACTGGAGGTGCTTTTCCATCAATTCCCACCTCACAGTGTCACGGCAGTCCAAGATCAATACTAAAGAAGTTGGACCGCTGTCCTGTAGCCATCCTTATGGTACAGTACATTCACCTTGGTGGTTCCTGGGAATTGGTCAGTCTATCAGAGTGAGTATGTATGACACCAGTACCAATAGTAGTGGGCTGAATACCAGAATCGCCACCCACACCACAATAGAAATGATCCCAAACTTTCTTGCCCGTTGGGAGTATTGTTTAGCCTTCTCTGGAGTCGTCTTCCTTGCCTCTCGAGCCTGTCATAGCGATAGAAGAGTACATTATATTTTGATATGACTCATATCTAAGATATAGACTCTAAGTGTAGATGTGCACATTTTGAGAACCAAGATGGTTCCTAAAGGGGCAACACCTTTTATTACATTACAGAAGGTTTACAAAAACAGGTTTAAAAAAAAAAGCTTGAAATTACCTTGACTGAGTTGACCAAAGCTAAAATGCCAATGCAGGAGAGTCCACAGATGATGCTGCTAATGGCCAGTCTCCTATAGTCCCTGTCCTTGGCACAGGAGGGAACAGTATGGTCACGACCACAGCAGGTGATCACTTGAAGGCAGGTGGTGTCATTTTGGGCATCTGTCGTTTCACCTGTCCCTGGGACAGCAGTCAGTGGAATATCCTCCATTGTTGCTGATTGGGCAGACATTTCTGAGGAGAAAAGAGATACAGCAGAGAGTTCAGAGGATAGATCAAATGCAGAACAAGGGAATACAATTATTCAAGTCTGATAGTACTGTATTATTTGCAGTTGTGACATTGTCTTAAGGGATGTAGGATATTAGTTTACTGAAAGTAAATTAGTTTGTTTGTAATAGTCTTTCACTGACATGCCAACAAAAATGGTTTGAGATGCTCATTCTCTGCCAGGGTACTTTCCACAGACAAAACACTGTTATGCCCCATGGGATGAGGTATGCATTGCTATCTATCAAACAGGAGCCTGAAGAACTGTACTGATTACACTGTGCAGTGTGCAAGTGAATATATGCCAGAGCGCTAACATTAGTAATGGAGAAGGAAAACAGCAAGAGGGAAATGTTATGACTGTATGTCCACTGAGTATACCAAACATTACGAACACCTTCCTTATATTGAGTTGCACCCCAACAAGTTGGCTGGATGTCCTTTGGATGGTGGACCATTCTTGATACACACGGGAAACTGTTGAGCGTGAAAAACCCAGCAGCGTAGCAGTTCTTGACACAAACCTACTACCATACCCCGTTCAAAGGCACTTCAATCTTTTGTCTTGCCAATTCACCCTCTGAATAGCACACATACATAATCCATGTCTCAATTGTCTCAAGGCTTTTTTTTAGCATGTCCTCCCCTTCATTCATCTACACTGATTGAAGTGACATCAATAAAGGATCACCTGGATTCACCTGTTCAGTCTATGTCATGGAAAGAGCAGGTGTTCTTCATGTTTTTTATACTCAGTGTATATCACATTTAAGTGTGTTAGATGTCATTAGATACCATCAACATTATCTTACTGCTGTAATGTTAACATGAAAAACCTTTTCCTGTCCCAGTTTCAGACTTGACCTGGTGAATTCCAGTAATTTGATATGTATTCTTACAGCAAAGATCCTATCAATGAATGAAGAATAGTTACATTGTAATAGTCTCTCCCTTCAGTCTTTGGCAACAGAACATTATTGGGGGCTTTTCTTGAGCTCTCCTCATCAACTGATCATAAAGGAGAAGTATTTTAGGAAAATAACTTGGAGTGTCTGTAAAGTCCTGATTACGCAAAGCAATGAATGAGAGATGCCAAGCTCTTTTCCCATATGGTCTCATACACTCATTCTCAAAGGGAATTACAGACGGAACAACATAACAGCATTTTTGTGGATCAACAAAGCACACAGTATCTGAAATGAAACAATAGTATATGACACACCATAAAAATATCACAGATAATAATTGGCTTACTAGTCCAGGCTTGATCTTGATTGGGAAAGTACAGCTCTGTATGCCTCTGTCTACTCTCCAGTCAAACTGAAATCCTCACTTATGACGGCTGACAGAGTTGTGAAGAAGAAAGCTGATATTTTCTTTGATTTATTTTCCTTTCTGGATTTAGTTAATGATCACAGTTGCTAGTTGGTTGTGGCTTCAGGTTCGTGAAGACTTGAGTTAACATGTCCAAATGTTATCCAGATATTTCTTGTTTATAATATTTTCTTGAGCAATCTGGCTGTCTTTCTTCTACAGTCTCAGTTTTGGTTGTGGTCACCATGAAAGTTAGTGGTGTCTGAAAAATGAGAAACTGGGAGTGGATTATAACTCTTTCTTGTGTGAAACCTCCACGCCCCTTTACTGTTCACACTTTAACCTCCTCTTTCGTCCCACTCCCTCCCACACTCTCAGGCCCTACCTTTATCTATATCTAACTACACTCTACCTCCACTTCAACCATACTTGTTGGTTCTCCACATTCTATTATTCTATCAATCACGATGTTATGGAATACAGTGCCTCTTAGCTTCTCTTCTCTCTCTCTCTTGCTCTCTTTGTGCAACATTCCTGAAAACTTGCATAGGTGAGTCAAAACATGCCTTGCCTTGAGGGAAAACAAACAGCTTGGTTTCA
Source organism: Salvelinus fontinalis (assembly GCF_029448725.1). Classification (NCBI taxonomy): domain Eukaryota; kingdom Metazoa; phylum Chordata; class Actinopteri; order Salmoniformes; family Salmonidae; genus Salvelinus; species Salvelinus fontinalis. Next base: position 24,969,750 of record NC_074698.1, read on the forward strand.
TGTACTCTGTCCTTCCTTATCCTCCTCAGTACATGTTAATAATATCTTTATGACACTGTATTCATGTCTGTCTCCCCCTGTATCCCTCTTTTAAACTCACACCTTTCATGCACGCTTTGTTTCACATACACACATACAATTCCCAATATTTTTGGTCCATCGTAAGTAAGAATGATTTAGGTAATTGGATAACTATGTGTTGAGACATGCCCACTCTCTCAAGGTCTCTGTTATAGGTCAACTGTTTTGCTACTCTAGTCTAAGTTAACGTGCACACCCTGTTTCAAGACTTCCGCCAAACTACTCTTTGTTCTCTGACCCAGAGGTAAGGAATACTTATTTCAGTACTTGGGGACTACCAGACTGCATTCTTCAACAGTGATGTCACTCAAGCACACTCGTCCACAGACACACATAACACTCGCACACATGCATTCTGACGCCACACACACTCACACACAGTGCTGCTACTGTCTATTATCTATCATGTTGCCTAGCCACTTTACACCTACCTATATGTACATACTGTAGCTACCTCAATTTCCTTGTGCCCCTGCACATCGACTCAGTACTGGTACTTCTTGTATATAGTCAAGTTATTGTTGGACACTGGATGTCATAAGGTGAATGCACCAATTTGTAAGTCGCTCTGGATAAGAGCGTCTGCTAAATGACTTAAATGTAATGTAAAATGTAATTGTTACTCATTATTGTTATTCGTTTTTTATTTTACTTTTCCATTTTTGTATCTTTAACTCACACAAATACTACAAACAAGCAGAATTCACGCTTGTGGAAAATGATCTGTGACTTCTGGATCAAGCTGTCCCAAAGCAATCGCGGGATTGATCTAAACTGCAGGGACAGTTTCAGTCCTTAGCCAATAGAAAATACAGAATTTGTACAGCTGACGTGGATTCTGAAAACACGGAAGTAAAGCTTTGGTAAGTGAAAACATGCAACAGAAAGTACTATTGCATAAAATGCATACCTAAATATATTATTTACAAACATATGTCTAACCGTGCAGGTGGTGTTTCATTAAATTGAGAAAGAGAAAATGCCAGTGGTGGCAACGGAGAGATATGGCTCCCTCGAGTCATGGAAATATCAGTTGAAGGATGGAGTAATGGAGAGAGAAAGAGTAGGGGGAAACGGTGGGACGACTGGAAAAACCATCATTGGCGTGTTCAAAGTGAGACATTTTTTTACATTATAATGAATTTTGATAAAGGCTCACTGAATATAGTCTCACAACTGCAAAGGGAGTGAACGTTATTTATAATAAGGGTTACATGGAGAAAATTGGACATCTCTGAAGTGAAAATGGTTGGCCCTCTTCAGCAAAATACATTTGACCTAAACCCTCCCTGAACGCTTGAAAAAAAACAAGTGACCCTCATCTATACCCCAAATATTTAAAAATAAAGTGGATAACAGGGAACATGCCTAACGTTTACCCTCACTTCTTGGGACAGATCCAGAGGCCTAATTTATAAACCTTTCATAAGTACAAAATAATACCCCAAAATGTGCTTGCGCCACTTTTCACGCAAAAGTTGGCATTAAAAAAAGTTTAGCTTGACTGTGAGAATGTGCTCACCTCTCCGCAAACTTTAGACCATGTGTACACACATCTGCTAGTGGTTGAAATATTGTATTGCAAGTAAGCAGTGGCGATTTTAGCATGTAAATCTATTGGTGGGGCAAAAACAAAAATGTGGGATGCATGCCAGCAAAGCCACTACACAACACAACACTAAACAATACATTAATTACACTATAACAGTAACAAACGGTGTCCATAAACTGTTAGGGCCTACATAAAGCTGTCCCAACAGCAGTCCCAACACCTTACCACTGCTACACCTGGCTTTCAGCGGAGCCTTGTCTGGCAGCGAAACAGTTCATTCAGCCTCATTTACTGCCTACATAGCTGATATGGCTGACTTGCGTAAACAAATGTGGTTTCTACTGACAATTGAGATGTACAAACTGTGGCATAAGGGGACGACAAGCGGATAAGAGGCAATCTGTAATTTCGAATAAGACATTAACGAGCGACGACGGACGTAGCTAATATAACTATTTGTTCAGCACTTTTGAAATGTACAGCGACAGAATTCAGAACATGGGCCGTTCTTACAGTGTACTCCCTGTACAACAAGTCAGAGCTGTAGGATAAATAAAGGGGACATATAAACCAGACAATGAAAGCTCGTACAATATTCAATGATTACATTTCTCTTAAACAGGTTATAGGCTACATGTGCACCACCAAGTCAGAACAGTAGGCGAAATTAAGAGGTGAAAATAGACCAAATTATTAGGGTGCGGCACATTGAACGCCGTTTGGGTCTTTGCCTGTCAAAAAAGATACACGTCATAACACTATTCTACGCATAGTGCAGCTTTTAATTTGACATGTCAAATAACAGAATTCTATTGTAGAATGTTGTGTCTGCTGAATTCGCATGTGCAACCCAGGCGCCACCACTACTATCAGTAGCACTGTCAAAGCTGTGAAAAAAAGTTGGCAAACAAGCACACACCGGCCACGAATGACATGGGCTACTAACAGCTTACTACACAACATACACTTAGTATTACTTTCTTAGCTACAGTGTACATATCTCCCTTGCATATTACATAATTTATGCAGCAGCATACAATACATTTTTGGACTCACCTTGTGAAGGTGGCGCGGCGGTCCTTTGTGGGCACATTTTGTCAACAAACTTTGTCATCAAAGTCTGCCATTCTCTGGATTTCTGGTGGGAACTCGAAAAAAAAACACACAGCCACTCCATTGAATAGCAGGCTAACGTTAGTGGTTTCTTTGCAACGCTTGCAGTTAGCCACTGATTCCTTCCATACAACTCATTGGTGAATTTGCGATTTACAACTTGTTGTGTAATCTTTATGTCCAATGGCCGATGAGCACCGATACATTTTATCTATAATTTATCTTCATATGACAAGGATTAAAAAGGATTTGCCAGTAGATTGTCGACTTGTTTTTTTGTTGTTGCGCAAAACTGGTGGGGCTCTGCCCTGAATGACGGGTCGCCACTGCAAGTAACTATTTTGTGCAAATGGGGGATATGATGAAAAGCTTAATAAAAAACTAAAAACTGGAAAACATATGAACAAGAATGCAACCATTTACCATTAGTTAGAAGAATGAAAATATATGTGTTTTATATTTAAAATCAAAAATAACTAGACATAGAAATCTTATAATTAGACATAGGAATCTTTTTCCCTTTTTTAGGGAATATATTTGCAGAATATATTCCTCACTTTTTCTGGACGTGTTGGGTTCATATTCTCAAAGGAGCCATACAACAAATGACCATCCACATCTCTCATTTAATTGGACCTAGTAGCCTAGTAAATACATAGGCTATATGTATTTCAAGTTTTGCAAACTCATAGGCAGTGCAGTTTATAATACCGGTATACAGTTGAATTTAACAGCTGATCTTTTACATTGAAGTAGGCCTATGTATGGCTTTTCAATTTGTATTCTCATGTGCATAAGTAGCCTACTGTGAAATGCTTTTCTAGCAGTAATAAATATCAGTAATACTATAAAACATAAATTAAAAAGTCAAGTAAAACAAAAACACAGGAGAAATAGAACTACTGTAAGTACTGTAATTGCTTTTTTTTGTGGCCTGCCATACTATGTTTCAGAATTCACGGGTTCTCCATCATATTTAGGTTGGGGGAAAAGTCCATTTAAAACATTGTCGAATTAAAATGTTCTGCTGACAGGTCCACGAAAGTGTGCCATTGTTTTCTCGTTCAGAAACTGACAGTTATTTTCCAGATACAGCATAAATGACTGCTAACACATTAAATAGGGCAGTAGTTTAGGTGACATATTTCACAGTATGTATAGGCTACAGTATTGCTGTGCGATAGGAACGCGACATCATTGCCTATTTAATCCCAGAGCCTATACCAAGGCAGGGCATATAAACACAATAATCTATTGATAAACTAAATATTTGCATGCCGTGGCCTAATGACAATAGTTACAAATTATACAGCAAATAAAGGGTGTTATTGTCACCATAAAAGGTGAATGGAGGGTGTTATTGTCACCATAAAAGGTGAATGGAGGGTGTTTTCCAGGCTGAGTTGTAATGCTTGTTCACACAGTGGAGGCTGGTGGGAGGAGCTATAGTAGGACGAGCTCATTGTAATAGCTGGAATGGAATTAATGGAACGGAGTCAAACGTGGTTTCCTTGTGTTTTATACGTTCCATTTATTCCATTCCAGCCACTACAATGAGTCTGTCCTCCTATAGCTCCTCATATTCACCCTCTCCTTCTTAACCTAAACGGAACATAGGCTAGTCGGCGCGCAATCAACAACAAAAATCAGAAGAAGCCTTTGACTCTCCTGAACTGCCACCGTAGGCCTACACAGCACAGCCATTGGTCAGCAAGAGCAGGCTGGGGCTCAGGGTTGGAATATCCATTGCAGTGTGTAATGCTGCCTAGTTTTATTTACCCCATCCCAACAGCTATCTTAGAAATATAACTTTGCTCTGTGCTTCTCCTAGCAAGCACATATAAGCTATGGATCATTTGATTGAGACCACACTAAATGGCCTATAAGCACACTTGATATTGCGCGCCCAGTGGAGAATCAGAGATGAGGGGAGGCATCGGGCACACATTGATATATAGCCTAGTAAGCAACTAATTCTAAAACACTGAGAAATATAGAAATGTCATCAATTACAAATTACATGACCCCTCCCCTGGAGTAGATTTTAAAAATACTAAACCCTCCCCTTGACTGAAATTGAAAAAGCATGACCCTCCCTCGTTTTCCTCCAGGTACCCATACTGTAAATTTCAATCCGTCCCTAAACCCCCCCCCCCCCCCCCCCCCCCCCATATCTCTCCCTCTCATATCTCATCTACTCTTGTTAGAGTGTCTTCTTGCCTCAGGGGTATCCAGAGAGTGTCAGTGGTGATTACCTGCAGTATCAATTTTGGGATACTCTTCAGGTAGGTCTGTGTGAGAAAGACAGAGGATGTGGTTGTTTTGTGGATATGTGTGCCATAATTTTGAAATGTCAAATTTATTATCTACATTTTAACACTCTATTGGACTCTCTCTCTCCCCCTCTCCCTCTCCCTCTCTCTGACACACACACACAGGCCTTCTCCAGTTCTCTTTCAGGTACTCTTGCCACCCAGGCCTCTTTAAGGGGTGTTGGTGTTGGAAACCAAGAGGCAACAGTTGCTGCTGCAACAATTACCTGGTTATTACGAGGTTAGTGTTAATGACTGTGATAAGACTATTGTCTTCTTTCCTGTTAAGGGGTTTTATAAAAAAAGCAATCTACATTTTAGATGGCACAGGCATGCTGGGAAGAATCTTATTTGCCTGGCTTAAAGGGTGAGTTTTGATTTGTTTTGTAATCTACTATTAGTAATTTTCAATATTGTTTTTCAAATTTAGTCTTTCTCTGTGTTTTAGGAATAAACTAGACTCTGAGGCCAAAAAACGGAGGTAGGGATGTCAAGCATCAATAGAGTGAGTGTGTTCATTGTGTGTTATGGAATTATTGGGTATGTCAATGCTTGTGCTGTTTTCCTTAGGCTTGTTGCTGATGTTCTCAATGATATCGCCATGTTCATGGAAATACTGGCTCCTAACTGCCCAATATTCTTCACTTTAATTGTGTGCTCTGCTGGAATATTCAAGGTAAACCTGAATACCATATTCTCACTAGCATTGATTTTGCAGATAGCAACCAGCTATTTTGAAGGTTTTACTTGCAATGTTCCTAATATGTGGTTGTTTTACCTACTTTGGTTGAATGCACTGATTGTAATTCACTCTGAATAAGAGCGTCTGTTAAATGTAAATGTACACTGTTCGATATCTCTCTCTCTCTGTGTTTGTCAGTCCATTGTCGGGGTTGCAGGTGGGGCCACCAGAGCAGCTTTGACTCTTCACCAAGCTCGCAGAGACAACATGGCGGACATCTCTGCCAAAGATGGCAGCCAGGTGCTCCATACATATTTCTCTACTTGATGATACTGTAAGATACTGTAACTAACCCATGGCTTTTACTGTACTGTCTTGTACTGCTGCTTTAAGATGAGGATCTTATTGTAATTCATGTGTTCTTTACAGGAGACTTTAGTGAATCTGGCTGGACTGCTGGTCAGTCTGATCCTTATTCCTCTTGTCACTGACAATCCACTGTGAGTCCTCTATTGCACTGCTTACACTGCCACTGTATGAGATAGGACATGACAGCTCTATATAGCTAACCTATTGGTTATTCGATGGATATTGATCTGTTTTCCATCCCTTCTCATCTCCTCAGGCTGACGTTCGTCCTCTTCTTCCTTTTCACCATCCTCCACCTTTTTGCAAATTACAAAGCAGTGCGTTCGGTTGTCATGGAGACACTCAACGAAGCTCGGCTTGCTATTGTGCTACACCAATACCTGAGAGATGGACGGGTCCTCGGTCCACTAGAGGCCAATCATAAAGAGCCTGTATTCTTGAGTATGGCTGACATTCAGTGAATAATAAACAATGAAATGGCTTGTTGATCATTATGGCTATCAACTATCAATGGCTTTAACATACTTTTCTGCTGTTTATTTTTTTAGAGTTCAGGAGGACAGTGCCAATCCAACTGGGAGTGAGGCTAGGGGAACTTGTTTATACGTAAGTTGGTGTCTGCCTGTTTGGTGTGAAAGTGAAGTGTGCTCAGATTTGGATGTTCATGCTCAATGATATAATTTCTTTCATTTTGTAGGTCAGAGGACCTTAATTTGGCCATGAAAAACAACCACAAGCTCTTCCTTATCGGAGTCAAACGTGGTGTGTATAACATATTTCAGTAACCCCCCACCAACTGCTATATTCAGTTGTGACGTGGGTTGTACACCCTGTCTCGCCACTAGAGGGGGCTCTCAAACAACTCTCAATGTCACACAGCAACAGTGAGCCTTTAATGATCATCTTTTTTACATGACAGTTTAAACCAAAGTCTTTGTCAATGCTGTGTTATAACTCTGTTATCCCTTTTTCCTTTCCCTCAAGATCATTGGGAGCTGGTGCATGAGAGTCATAAACTTATAGACCAAGTTTTTCAGCCATTCCTCAAAGGTAAGCTCAGTGTAACAAGGTGTGCTCCGTCAGTAGCTGTTTACTCCCACCGTGTATGTTGGGATGTCGTCAGTGGCGTCCGTTCAGCTAAACCTAGGGTATGCCCCTCCCTACAAGGAATTGTTTGGAAGTTGAAGCTCATTTACTGCATTTCTACACAGTTTAAAAACTATAAAATGCTATTTGGAGAACAGCAAAAACCAATAAAAATGATCCCAGCCATTAATTATCACCTCAATATTGGGTTTAAAGGTCTGTGGAATGGTGTGTAAAATGTCAACCACTAATCAACTTCATAAATTGACTCATTTACTTGTGGAACAGCACATACAGTGAACATGAAATAGATGCATAATACAGGCAATCAGGTCACAACAAGGACGAATTTCAAAAGCCGATATCAATGTCCTTTTATTTTATTATTATGATTATTTTTTATCCCAGGCCCCATCCCCGCAGGAGGGCTTTTGACTTTTGGTAGGCCGTCATTGTAAATAGGAATTTGTTCTTAAGACTTGCCGAGTTAAATAAAGGTTAAATAAATAGAATAAAAAATAAACGTGAGTATCTGGTGCATAAAACAGCTGGCCGCGAATGCAAACTATGCCACATAAATCAAAAACATGCATTGAATACAAGGCCTAGGCCTACACAAAATGACTTACTTAGGCCGACAAGGACGCATGACTCGACCAAAGAATGTCCAAAATCACGAAATACAAATAGAAAATGTACACATGTCTTTTAAAAACGGAGCTAAGGCCCCTTTACCTGTCACCTTATCAAACCATAGAGATAGATAGAAGTTTCATATTTTATATGTGCCATTGTAGCGTATATGAGCAGCATCATTGAGGCAATCTCCATTTTGAAGTAGTCAATTTTCTTCTTCACTATTTGCTGATCCCTCCTGATGACCCGGTTGGACATGACTCGAACACGGTCACCAGGAGGGCTCACCCAATGAAGTTGGAAGTCCCATCCAGTTGACTACATTAAAATGGTGGAAGCCCTCATGGCGCTGCCCATGCTAAAATGGCCTTTTGGCCACTAGAGGCCTCTATCATTCTCTGTGTCGAACCTATATATTTCCAGTAGTTACATTTTCTCTTATTGCGCTGCATAATGTGTGCGCCAAGTTCATTTTATAATTTCTGCAATATTCACCAGGGAAGGAAAACATTCAACGAATATTGAGGCATTTTATCAACAAGGTGCCTTAGAGTATTTAAACATTCTATTAACCAACAATGTGGCACTGAGAATATTGATGTAAACTCAGCAAAAAAAGAAACATCCCTTTTTTAGGACCCTGTCTTCCAAAGATAATTTGTAAAAATCCAAATAACTTCACAGATCTACATTGTAAAGGGTTTTAACACTGTTTCCCATGCTTGTTCAATGAGCCATAAACAATTAATGAACATGCACATGTGGAACGGTCGTTAAGACAATAACAGCTTACAGACAGTAGGCAATTAAGGTCACAGTTATGAAAACTTAGGACACAAAAGAGGCCTTTTTACTGACTCTGAAAAACACCAAAAGAAAGATGCCTAGGGTCCCTGCTCATCTGCGTGAACGTGCCTTAGGCATGCTGCAAGGAGGCATGAGGACTGTAGATGTGGCCAGGGCAATAAATTGCAATGTCCGCACTGTGAGACGCCTAAGACAACGCTACAGGGAGACAGGACGGACAGCTGATCGTCCTCGCAGTGGCAGACCACAGGTAACAACAACTGCACAGGACCGGTACATCCGAACATCACACCTGCGTGACAGGTACAGGATGGCAACAACAACTGCCGAGTTACACCAGGAACGCACAATCCCTCCATCAGGGCTCAGACTGTCCGCAATAGGCTGAGAGAGGCTGGACTGAGGTTTTGTAGGCAGGGGGCTGTTGTAAGGCAAGTCCTCACCAGACATCACCGGCAACAACATCGCGTATGGGCAAAAACCCACCATCGCTGGACCAGACAGGACTGGTTAAAAGTGCTCTTCACTGACGAGTCACAGTTTTGTCTCACCAGCGGTGATGGTCGGATTTGCGTTTATCGTCGAAGGAATGAGCGTTACACTGAGGCATGTACTCTGGAGCGGGATCGATTTGGAGGTGGAGGGTCCGTCATGGTCTGGGGCGGTGTGTCACAGCATCATTGGACTGAGCTTGTTGTCATTGCAGGCAATCTCAACGCTGTGCGTTACAGGGAAGACATCCTCCTCCCTCATGTGGTACCCTTCCTGCAGGCTCATCCTGACACGACCCTCCAGCATGACAATGCCACCACGCACAGAATGAGCAGTATGGCTGATTTCCTGCAAGACAGGAATGTCAGTGTTCTGCCATGGCCAGCGAAGAGCCCGGATCTCAATCCCATTGAGCACGTCTTGGACCTGTTGGATTGGAGAGTAAGGGCTAGGGCCATTCCCCCCAGAAATGTCCAGGAACTTGCAGGTGCCTTGATGAAGAGTGGGGTAACATCTCACAGCAAGAAATGGTAAATCTGGTGCAGTCCATGAGGAGATGCACTGCAGTACTTAATGCAGATGGTGGCCACACCAGATACTGACTGTTACTTTTGATTTGGACCCCCCCCCCCCCTGTTCAGGGACACATTATTCCAATTCTGTTAGTCACATGTCTGTGGAACTTGTTCAGTTTATGTCTCAGTTGTTGAATCTTATGTTCATACAAATATTTACACATGTTAAGTTAGCTGAAAATAAACGCAGTTGACAGTGAGAGGACATTTCTTTTTTTTGCTGAGTTCAGTAACCAACGAAGGGGTGGCTCGCTCAATTTGTTCCCCGGGCCAGCTTGTCTCCATCTGATAGTGCAACTTCTGTGTGTGCAACACATTACTATCTGGGTGCTCATTATATTTAAAAAGTGCAACATCCACACTATAGCTAAATAACTTTTGCAAGCAAGATTGTTAGAATATCTAATTTTAATTCAGGAAGATGGACAAGCAAGACTGATAGTGAGTGGTGGAAATGCATTATACCAGAGGCAGGTAGGCTACAGGTAGGGATTAAGGATTCAGACAGAGGATGATGATAATGAAGTAGACCTACATCAAGAAGTTGAAAAAAGTTCGCCCAACTAAGTAATCATGAATGATTTGCATTATCTCAATAATCATTCTGTCACTGCATGACAATGCACATTTGTTGTAGCCTACAATTGTTCGTTTTTAAGGCCAAAAACAGGAAACCAAACTTGCTCTAGCCTACTCGGTGAACAGATGAAAATATAAATTAGCTCTCCATCTTTCATAACCCATATTTTAATGGCAATAAATGTTTTTGTTTTTGAGCGGCCACCAAAAAGGAGGGCTTCCCCACCTCCCAATTAAATTATCTCCTGGCAATCAAATAAGACAGTTCAAATGCCGACATCAAATTCAAAGCATTCAGCACACTTCCTAAATTGCTGTCCGGCAAAGCAAACTGGCACTGTCCCTGCTTTCTAAAAGTGAGCGAAAAGGTAAATAAGTGTTTACTCAGGCGGTTAACCATTGAAGAAAAAATGGTCACGGTTCCTGTCTGTATAAGTGGGCGTTTCCTCTCTCACATGAGCAGGCTTTACCCATGTGAGCTCGCGGTTCCTCCATAATATCTGGCATGCTCACGCAAGAGACGGAACAGCTGTCTCTGGTCTACTTATTGTCCGCTCCCGCCCCGTCGGGGGCAATAAGTAGACCAGAGTGGCCCCGCCCCAATCAGGAAAAAAATTGGGAGTGGGGTGTCTCGATTTCTCTACTCTCTCTGAGGCCGCAGGCTGGCAGCCGCTTTCCGAGCGATGCTCCACATGGTCCTAATGCCAGCCCTCAATATGCTAAACAGCTGTTGCATTGTAAATCGGGATTGGAATGATTTGAGTCTAATTTACATTTTTGGTCTTGAGCTCCATACCCAACTGACGCCCCTGGATGTTGTCACACTGGTCAGTCACCATTGTTTGTGCTTCATCTCTTCTAGCTCTGGAGGTAGCTGGATGGCAGACCAGTCGAACCCTACTGGATTGGAATGAATGGAGGGTGGAGTGGAAGAAGAAGAGCAGTTAGAGGAGTGGCAGGGTCTCTGGAAAGCAGCAACTGCAAGGCAATAGGCTGAGCTCTCTGTCAAACATTCATTGTGAGATGCTCAAAGATTAATATGCTCAGATTCATTTAAAGGTTTTTGTCATTTTTTGGTACATTTTATACAAACAACATCAGAATAAACTTGACCATAACTTTAACCATCTTATGTCCAGTGTGATATTACCAGCCCCTGAAAGTAAGCCTCTGACTAGCCTGATACATCATCCAGTGATAGCCAGCTAGCTAGTCACAGTCTGACATAATGCAATACAATAAATCTTTGGAAACGCTTCTTTCAGGACCTCTGGAAACCAGAATATTGATAAAATTACATTTGAACTTAGTCTGCTCATTTGTCTGGGGGATTGGTCCTTTTGAGACAAAATATTAAAAGGAATGTATTGTATGTACTGGCTCCCGAGTGGCTCAGCGGTCTAAGGCACTGCATCTCAGTGCAAGAAGCGTCACTAAGCGTCACCCTGGTTAGAATCCGGCCGTGATTGGGAGTCCCATAGGGCGGCGCACAATTGTCCCAGTGTTATCTGGGTTTGGCTGGGGTAGGCCATCGTTGTAAATAAGAATTTGTTCTTAACTGACTTGCCTAGTTAAATAAAGGTTCAAAAGAAATTATATTAAATCAGACTTTACAAACGTGGGTCCCACTTCTCCGCTTGCCTCATGTCAAAATAAAAGTCAGTGACAAGTGATCGCTTCCCACTGGGCACACCATGTCATTTCCACGTGGATAATTGGGTAATAGTTGGTTGAGATGTTGATCAATGAGATTCCAACCTATATTCACCCACTCAAAAGACAGCCAAAAGATATGCTGTGATTTTCAATGTTTCTTTTTAGAAATATCTGATTTAGATAATTATTCACACTCAGAGTCAATACTTGTAGAAGCACCTTTGGCGTCGATTACAATTTTGAGTCGTCTTGGGTGTATCTGTATCAGCATTGCACATCTGGATTTGGGGATCTTCTCCCATTCTTCCCTGCAGATTTTCTCAAGCTCTGTTAAGTAATATGGGGGGACAGCGGTGAACAGCAATCCTCAAGAATTTCCACAAATTGAAATGGGATTTAAGGCTGGATTTCAGCTGGGGAACTCAATGACTTCCACATTCTTGTTCTGAAGCCATTCCAGTGTTGCTTTGGCTGTATGCTTGGGGTCATTGTCCTGTTAGACTGGGGCCTTGACCAAGTTAAGATCATTTACATTCTGAAGTATGTTCTCATCAAGGATTTGCCTGTGTCCTTGCTGCTGAAAAGCATCCCCATAGCATGATGCTGCCACCACCATGCTTCACGGTAGGGATGGTGTTCGACAGGTGATGGGCTGTGTGTGCCTGGTTTTCTCCAGACGTAGCCTTATGCTCTGAGTCTTTCACATGCATTTTTGCTAACTCCAGGCGTGCTGTCATGTGCCTTTTTTCTCAGGTGTGACTTCCATCTGGTTATTCTCCTATAAAACCCAGATTGGTGAAGTCGTCCTTCTGGCAGGTTCTTCCATCTCAACCAAGGAACTCTGTAGTTCTGTCAGAGTGGGCATTTGGTTCTTGGTCACCTCGCCCAGTTGCTCAGTTTGGTCGGACAGCCAGCTCTATGCAGAGTCTGGGTAGTTCCATATTTTTTCAATTTCCCAATGATGAAGACCACTGTGCTCATGGAAACTTTCAACACCATAGAAATAGTTTTATAGCCATTCCCAGATATATTCCTCTTCACAATTGTATCTCGGCGATAACCGGACAGTTCCCTGGACTTCATGGTATAGTTTCTGCTTTGACATGCACTGTCAACAGTGGGAACTTATATAGACAGGTGTGTTTCTTTCTAAATGATGTCAAAACAATTGAATTGGCCACAGGTGGACCCCAATCAAGTTCTAGTGACATCTCAAGGATGATCAGAGTATATTGGATACACCTGAGCTCAATTCGGAGTGTCATAGAAAAGTGGTGTGAATACTTATGTAAATAAGATATTTCTGTAAAAAAAAGAAGCAATTTAAACCATTTTGAATTCAGGCTTTAATTCAACAAAATGTGGTCATTTTTTGGGGTATGAATAATATAATATAAGGGGTATGAATACTTTCTGAAGGCACAATAGAGAGAATACAGTAGATGGCATGTGTGAAAAAGTGATTGATGATCTATTTTTAGCGTCACGTGTTTATGCCCTTTTATGGACTTCCTGTCCGGATGTTCTCACGCTATCTTGTGAGTGCTTATGTAATATGATAGTGCAGCTGTTCCTTTGAAGTAAAGCATATGTTTTCAATAAAAATGTCATGTTGATTGATGTGTAGTGACCTTGTTGAACTGTTGAATGTGTTTGACCATTTGAAACAGTTGGGAATTTATATAGTGAATGAGGGAAGCCTGAGTTTGAAAAGTTTAAACAGTTGGGAATTTTTGTAGTGAACTTATGGAGTGAGCTTGTGAGCCTCTGTAGAATGAAAAAAGTAATTTCCAGGGTAGGTATGCCTAAGTATAACTAAGACCTGTGAACACTACAAGCGATAAGAAACCATGAGAGATAAACTACATAAAACATGGCTCCTAGACCAATTATCTGTATTGTGTCCTTTGTGTCAGGAACACAATGACAAAAACATTGATGCCATTCTTTGTGATGCTCCTGATTGTTTTAATGGTGTGATTGATACGAGTGAAGGACATATGGGTTACATTTTCCAACCAGACGATTCAACAGTGAAGATTTTCACAGCTGCCTCAGCACACTTTTTCAGCCAAAAACCGGGAGTTTTTCGCCTGCGTTGCAAATGAGAGAATGGCTTAAGATGAGACTTACTCTATGTCAGATCGAACAGGCCCTGAGTGGAACATCCCTGCCTGGGTAAGCATTGGAAGAGGAAGTCTGCGGTCGAGATGATTTGAAAGCCATAAGAATCTCTTCAGTGGCCTATAGTCCAGACTCCAAAGTGACAATTTTAGGTTGTGCCGAATTCAATAGCTCAAACGCCACCAAATCTGTTAGCACATACAGTTGAAGTCAGAAGTTTACATACACCTTAGCCAAATACATTTAAACTCAGTTTTTCACAATTCCTGACATTTAATCCAAGTAAAAATTCCCTGTCTTAGGTCAGTTAGGATCACCTGTCCCTCCTGCAGCAAAGCACCCCCACAACATGATGCTGCCACCCCCGTGCTTCACGGTTGAGATGATGTTCTTCGGCTTGAAAGCGTTCCCCTTTTTCCTCCAAACATAACAATGGTCATTATGGCCAAACAGTTCTATTTTTGTTTCATCAGACCAGAGAACATTTCTCCAAAAAGTATGATCTTTGTCCCCATGTGCAGTTGCAAACCGTAGTCTGGATTTTTTATGGCGGTTTTGGAGCAGTGTCTTCTTCCTTGCTGAGCGGCCTTTCAGGTTACGTCGATATAGGACTCGTTTTATTGTGGATATTTTTGTACCTGTTTCCTCCAACATCTTCACAAGGTCCTTCGCTGTTGTTCTGGGATTGAATTGCACTTTTTGCACCAAAGTACGTTAATCTCTAGGAGACAGAACGCGTCTCCTTCCTGAGCGGTATGACGGCTGCATGGTCCCATGGTGTTTATACTTGCGTACTAATGTTTGTACAGATGAACATGGTACCTTCAGGCATTTGGAAATTGCTCCCAAAGATGAACCAGACTTGTGGAGGTCTACACATTTTTTTCTGAGGTCTTGGCTGATTTCTTTTGATTTTCCAATGATGTCAAGCAAAGAGGCACTGAGTTTGAAGTTAGGCCTTGAAATACATCCACAAATACACCTCCAATTGAGTAAAATAATGTCAATTAGCCTATTAGAAGCTTCTAAAGCCATGACATAATTTTCTGGAATTTTCCAAGCTGTTTAAAGGCAGAGTCAACTTAGTGTATGTAAACTTCTGACCCACTGGAATTGTGATACAGTGAAATAATCTGTCTGTAAACAATTGTTGGAAAAATGACTTGTGTCATGCACAAAGTAGATGTCCTAACTGACTTGCCAAAACTATAGTTTGTTAACAAGAAATTTGTGGAGTGGTTGAAAAACAAGTTTTAATGACTCCAACCTAAGTGTATGTAAACTTCCGACTTCAACTGTATATAGATAAATGAATAAATAAATCTGCACATAAATAAATTAGCAAGGAAATACAAATATACTGACCAAAATGCATCTACATATATGTATGTATTTAATTATTTATTAACACATTCATGTATATATTTGTTTTATTTTTTATTTCTTCCTCCATATGATAATGAGGGGGTGTCAATCAACATCTGTGGGTGGTATCTAACACATCATTGGATGATCAATGTCACGGCACGTTGCTTGATTGCTTTTGCCTGACTCTGATGGTCCGAGAAGTAAACAATCAAACTACACACACTTGAGAGATTTACAACCGGTAGATACTGTAGCTACACCAGACCAGTTCTTCTGGCAGTTAGTTAGTATGGCTGTAATCAGGCCAGCAACAGCCAGAGACTTGGCAGTGCTGGCTAACGCTTCTGGAAACAGCGCCTCTCCAGATTACCTGCCTTTCCATGTGGAGGTGTAACAGAGTTTATTTTTGTATTTTTCTTTATTTAACCTTAACTGACTTGCCTAGTTAAATAAAGAACAAATTCCTATTTACAATGACGGCCTACCCCGGACGACGCTGGGCCAATTGTGTGCCGTCCTATGGGACTCCCAATCACAGCCGGATGTGATACAGCCTGGATAGGTGTCTCCTGACCCCTCCTGTCTCAGCCTCCAGTATTTATGCTGCAGTAGTTAATGTGTCGGGGGGCTAGGGTCAGTTGGTTATATCTGGAGTACTTCTCCTGTCTTATCCAGTGTCCTGTGTGAATTTAAGTATGCTCTCTCTAATTCTCTCCTTCTCTCTTTCTTTCTCTCTCTCGGAGGACCTGAGCCCTAGGACCATACGTCAGGACTACCGGGCATGATGACTCCTTGCTGTTCCCAGTCCACCTGGCCTTGCTGCTGTTCCAGTTTCAACTGTTCTGCCTGCGGTTATGGAACCCCTACCTGTCCCAGACCTGCTGCTTTTAACTCTTAATGATCGGCTATGAAAAGCCAACTGACATTTATTCCTGATTATTATTTGACCATGCTTGTCATTTATGAACATTTTGAAAATCTTGGCTCTCTCTAATTCTCTCCTTCTCTCTTTCTTTCTCTCTCTCGGAGGACCTGAGCCCTAGGACCATACGTCAGGACTACCGGGCATGATGACTCCTTGCTGTTCCCAGTCCACCTGGCCTTGCTGCTATTCCAGTTTCAACTGTTCTGCCTGCGGTTATGGAACCCCTACCTGTCCCAGACCTGCTGTTTTCAACTCTTAATGATCGGCTATGAAAAGCCAACTGACATTTATTCCTGATTATTATTTGACCATGCTTGTCACTTATGAACATTTTTGAACATCTTGGCCATGTTCTGTTATAATCTCCACCTGGCACAGCCAGAAGAGGACTGGCCACCCCTCATAGCCTGGTTCCTCTCTAGGTTTCTTCCTAGGTTTTGGTCTTTCTAGGGAGTTTTTCCTAGCCACCGTGCTTCTACACCTGCATTGCTTGCTGTTTGGGGTTTTAGGCTGGGTTTCTGTACAGCACTTCGAGATATTAGCTGATGTATGAAGGGCTATATAAAATAAACTTGATTTGATTTGATGATAGGAACCAGGGACTGTGGTGACACCTCTTGCACTGAGATGCAGTGCCACTTGAGAGCCTCGAGTTAAGAACATACCGTAACCTCACTCCACAGCTAGCTTGAAATGTCGCCGATGGAGCTATCCAATTGGTATCTTTTGTATAGCTCAATCTGTTTGCATGTTGTCAAGCGGGTGGTCACCTCTGTTGGCGAGGTAAAGGAACATGGTTCAAGCCCAGTCAGAGGCAAGTTCAGGGAGGCTGCGCTATATGCTAAGCTAGCACACTTGACCCTGGTTATACTGGTGCTGTGACCCAAATCCACAGTTTGGCTTAGCTCGAAGGCTTGGGTTGCTGTGGAGTGAGTTGAAAGAGGGTGATTCTAATGGAGTTAAGAACGTATTGTAACCTCACTCCACCGCTAGCTTAAAATATCGCTGATGGCGCAATCCAATAGGTTAATTTTGTATAGCCTAAATTGGTCCGCACGTTGTCAAGCCGTCGGTCACTTGTGTTGGCGAGGTAGAGGAACCTGGTTCAAGCCCAGTCAGAGGCAAGTTCAGGGAGGCAGCTCTATGTGCTAAGCTAGCACACAAACCCCGGTTATCGAGGAATGCATCGAAAACTTGAGTCAGCTAGCTGCTACAATTTGGAGGAAGTTGCCCGATGATTTAGAGTTCAGGTGCAGCACACCATAGAAAATCGCCCTGTGTGCCACCATAATCACACCGTTTTTAAACTGGTTGTTCATCACAGGACCGTTTGTGTATTTATTATTACTTTTATTACGTATTTTACTTTTCTATTATTTCCTTTTTCTGTGCATTGCTAGGAAGGACCCTTAACTGTTAGTCTACACCTGTTGTTTACAAAGCATGTGACGAACAAAATGTGATTTGATTTCAAATTTGATTTAATTAAACTTTACAAAGCATGTGACGAACAAAATGTGATTTGATTTAATTAAACGTTGAACACCGTTCTGGCATACTGAATCGAGCAACGCGCTGTGACATTGATTTACCAATGGTGTGTTAGATACCACCCACAAATGTATGATGTCACCCCCTCATTATCATATTGGAGGAAGAAATACATAAATAAATAATAAAAATTAATAAAATTAATTAAAGTGAGATTAATATTTATATATATCTATTTGTGTGCTTCATTCATACATTTATCAATGTGTGCATTTATTTATGTATCGATTTGTGGCAGGTTTGATCCTCCATAGGTTGGAAGCCCAAAAGGGCTTATGTGAAAACCACACCACAAAAACAATACACAAATATAAGTAAAATAATTAATAAAAAGTGAGTGAAATCTGCCTGAAATCTGTCCACGTTAAGCAGATCCTTAATTATTAAGCAGGCAAGGAGTTTTTGTATGGGGGGGGGGGAATGAGAGAGTCAAATTTAGTCAAGATAAACATGAATTGCTATTTTGACAAGTGAGACTTATTTGGTCTAATAGAAGTTTCGTAATGATTAGGTTGTTACGAGTGTAGTGATATACAGTGGGGAGAACAAGTATTTGATACACTGCCGATTTTGCTGGTTTTCCTACTTACAAAGCATGTAGAGGTCTGTAATTTTTATCATAGGTACACTTCAACTGTGAGAGACGGAATCTAAAAAATCACATTGTATGATTTTTAAGTAATTAATTTGCATTTTATTGCATGACATAAGTATTTGATACATCAGAAAAGCAGAACTTAATATTTGGTACAGAAACCTTTGTTTGCAATTACAGAGATCATACGTTTCCTGTAGTTCTTGACCAAGTTTGCACACACTGCAGCAGGGATTTGGCCCACTCCTCCATACAGACCTTCTCCAGATCCTTCAGGTTTCGGGGCTGTCGCTGGGCAATATGGAATTTCAGCTCCCTCCAAAGATTTTCTATTGGGTTCAGGTCTGGAGACTGGCTAGGCCACTCCAGGACCTTGAGATGCTTCTTACGGAGCCACTCCTTAGTTGCCCTGGCTGTGTGTTTCGGGTCGTTGTCATGCTGGAAGACCCAGCCACGACAGATCTTCAATGCTCTTACTGAGGGAAGGAGGTTGTTGGCCCAGATCTCGCGATACATGGCCCCATCCACCCTCCCCTCAATACGGTGCAGTCGTCCTGTCCCCTTTGCAGAAAAGCATCCCCAAAGAATGATGTTTCCACCTCTATGCTTCACGGTTGGGATGGTGTTCTTGGGGTTGTACTCATCCTTCTTCTTCCTCCAAACACGGCGAGTGGAGTTTAGACCAAAGAGCTCTATTTTTGTCTCATCAGACCACATGACCTTCTCCCATTCCTCCTTTGGATCATCCAGATGGTCATTGGCAAACTTCAGACAGGCCTGGACATGCGCTGGCTTGCGTGCGCTGCAGGATTTTAATCCATGACGGCGTAGTGTGTTACTAATGGTTTTCTTTGAGACTGTGGTCCCAGCTCTCTTCAGGTCATTGACCAGGTCCTGCCGTGTAGTTCTGGGCTGATCCCTCACCTTCCTCATGATCATTGATGCCCCACGAGGTGAGATCTTGCATGGAGCCCCAGACCGAGGGTGATTGACCGTCATCTTGAACTTCCATTTTCTAATAATTGCGCCAACAGTTGTTGCCTTCTCACCAAGCTGCTTGCCTATTGTCCTGTTGCCCATCCCAGGCTTTTTCAGGTCTACAATTTTATCCCTGATGTCCTTACACGGCTCTCTGGTCTTGGCCATTGTGGAGAGGTTGGAGTCTGTTTGATTGAGTGTGTGGACAGGTGTCTTTTATACAGGTAACGAGTTCAAACAGGTGCAGTTAATACAGGTAATGAGTGGAGAACAGGAGGGCTTCTTAAAGAAAAACTAACAGGTCTGTGAGAGACGGAATTCTTACTGGTTGGTAGGTGATCAAATACTTATGTCATGCAATAAAATGCAAATGAATTACTTAAAAATCATACAATGAGCCTCCCGGGTGGCGCAGTGGTCTAGGGCACTGCATCGCAGTGCTAACTGCGCCACCAGAGTCTCTGGGTTCGCCCCCAGGCTCTGTCGCAGCCGGCCGCGACCGGGAGGTCCGTGGGGCGACGCACAATTGGGCTAGCGTCGTCCGGGTTAGGGAGGGTTTGGCCGGTAGGGATTTCCTTGTCTCATCGCGCTCCAGCGACTCCTGTGGCGGGCTGGGCGCAGTGCGCGCCAACCAAGGGCCAGGTGCACAGTGTTTCCTCCGACACATTGGTGCGGCTGGCTTCCGGGTTGGAGGCGCGCTGTGTTAAAGAAGCAGTGCGGCTTGGTTGGGTTGTGCCTCGGAGGACGCATGGCTTTCGACCTTAGTCTCTCCCGAGCCCGTACGGGAGTTGTAGCGATGAGACAAGATAGTAATTACTAGCGATTGGATACCACAAAAATTGGGGAGAAAAGGGGATAAAAATGTTTAAAAAATAATAATAAAAAAAAATAATAATAATAATCATACAATGTGATTTTCTGGATTTTTGTTTTAGATTCAGTTTCTCACAGTTGAAGTGTACCTATGATAAAAATTACAGACCTCTACATGCTTTGTAAGTAGGAAAACCTGCAAAATCGGCAGTGTATCAAATACTTGTTCTCCCCACTGTAAGTGTGATGCATGTAAAATCCTGGCAACTTTGATAAAAAACACTTTATATCGGAGTCCCTGTTGAACTTCAAGATGGTCTAAGCATCTCACTCTCCATTGAATACACACGGTTGACATCAACATTCCTCATAAAATATTCAAAATGATTATTCAAATAACAAGATGTTTCCACCAATCCAAAGAGGAATAAGCAGGAGCAACGAATCCCATTGTCATTATATCATATCTCTGGTTTGATTATGTGTGTGTTCATGTGTGGTGAGTGTGAGAGTGTGATACTTCCATCTGGTGGAATCCAGTCTTGCCAATTTAGGGACTATATTTTTGCGAATTTTCAGAACGATTCAGTGACTTTATTGGTAAAAGGGTCTATCAACAAATTCAGTTACTTTTCAGTCTGCCTTTGGGGAGTTTTCACACCGAAGGTTTTCTATGTTTTCTTTTATCTAGTGATCCATCAATGATTTGGTTAATTATTAGCTATAATAAAACCAACCGTTTTTAAATGCAAAGTGGTAATCGGATGTCTTATACAAACTCAGCTTGCAAGCTTAACATGATGTTTGCCCTTACTCATACTTTTCTTGACCCAAAATAGGTTTACTACAAGCAGTGTTTTTAAAATGACATGTAGACCAACAAATTGACACATCTTGATTTTAGAGTTTTATTTTCAAAATCCACAACTAATCCACAAGTAAAACGTACACAGTTTCACCTAAATGTTCACAGAAATGCCCATTTTTGAAATTGGCAGATTTTTTTCTGATTTAAGATAAACCCTGCTACTTTATTTGGCACTTAGACCACCCCTCATCACTGTCAAACGCTCCCTAAAACACTTCTGCGAGCAGGCCTTTCTAATCGATCTGGCCGGGGTATCCTGGAATGACATTGACCTCATCCCGTCAGTAGATGATGCCTGGCTATTCTTTAAAAGTGCCTTCCTCACCATCTTAAATAAGCATACCCCATTCCAAAAATGTAGAACTAGGAATATATATAGTCCTTGGTTCACTCCAGACCTGTCTGCCCTTGACCAGCACGAAAACATCCTGTGGCGTTCTGCATTAGCATCGAACAGCCCCCGCGATATGCAACTTTTCACGGAAGTTAGGAACAAATATACACAGGCAGTTAGGAAAGCTAAGGCTAGCTTTTTCAAACAGAAATTTTCATCCTGTAGTACTAACTCAAAAAAGTTCTGGGACACTGTAAAGTCCATGGAGACTACGAGCACCTCCTCCCAGCTGCCCACTGCTCTGAGGCTAGGAAACACTGTCACCACTGATAAATCCACTATAATTGAGAATTTCAATAAGCATTTCTCTACAGCTGGCCATGCTTTCCACCTGGCTACCCCTACCCCGGTCAACTGCCCGGCACCCTCCACAGCAACCCGCCAAAGCCTTCACCATTTCGCCTTTACCCAAATCCAGATAGCTGATGTTCTGAAAGAGCTGCAAAATCTGGACCCCACAAATCAGCCGGGCTAGACAATCTGGACCCTCTCTTTATAAAATGATCTGCCAAAATTTTTGCAACTCCTATTACTAGCCTGTTCAACCTCTCTTTCATATCGTCTGAGATCCGCAAAGATTGGAAAGCTGCCGCGGTCATCCCCCTCTTCAAAGGGGGAGACAATCTAGACCCAATCTAGACCCTGTTACAGACCTATATCTATCCTACCCTGTCTTTCTAAGGTCTTCGAAAGCCAAGTTAACAAACAGATTACCGACCATTTCGAATCCCACCGTACCCTCTCCGCTATGCAATCTGGTTTCAGAGCTGGTCATGGGTGCACCTCAGCCACGCTCAAGGTCCTAAACAACATCATAACCGCCATCAATAAGAGACATTGCTGTGCAGCCTTATTCATCGACCTGGCCAAGGCTTTCGACTCTGTCAATCACCACATTCTTATTGGCAGACTCGACAGCCTTGGTTTCTCAAATGATTGCCTCGCCTGGTTCACCAACTACTTCTCTGATAGAGTTCAGTGTGTCAAATTGGAGGGCCTGTTGTCTGAACCTCTGGCAGTCTCTATGGGGGTGCCACAGGGTTCAATCCTCGGGCCGACTCTTTTCTCTGTATACATCAATGATGTTGCGCTTGCTGCTGGTGATTCTCTGATAAACCTCTACGCAGACGACACCATTCTGTATACTTCTGGCCGTTCTTTGGACACTGTGTTAACTAACCTCCAGGCGAGCTTCAATGCCATACAACTCTCCTTCCGTGGCCTCCAACTGCTCTTAAACGCAAGTAGAACTAAATGCATGCTATTCAACCGATCACTGCCCGCACCTGCTCGCCCGTCCAGCATCACTACTCTGGACGGCTCTGATTTAGAATATGTGGACAACTACAAATACCTAGGTGTCTGGTTAGACTGTAAACTCTCCTTCCAGACTCACATTAAGCATCTCCAATCCAAAATTAAATCTAGAATTGGCTTCCTATATCGCAACAAAGCATCCTTCACTCATGCTGCCAAACATACCCTCGTAAAACTGACCATCCTACCGATCCTCGACTTCGGTGATGTCATCTATAAAATTGCCTCCAACACTCTACTCAACAAACTGGATGCAGTCTATCACAGTGCCATCCGTTTTGTCACCAAAGCCCCATACACTACCCACCATTGCGACCCGTACGCTCTCGTTGGTTGGCCCTCGCTTCATACTCGTCACCAAACCCACTGGCTACAGGTTATCTACAAGTCTCTGCTAGGTAAAGCCCCACCTTATCTCAGCTCACTGGTCACCATAGCAGCACCCACTCGTAGCACGTGCTGCAGCAGGTATATCTCACTGGTCACCCCCAAAGCCAATTCCTCCTTTGGTCGTCTTTCCTTACAGTTCTCTGCTGCCAATGACTGGAACGAACAGCAAAAATCTCTGAAGCTGGAGAATCGTATCTCCCTCACTAGCTTTAAGCACCAGCTGTCAGAGCAGCTCACAGATCACTGCACCTGTACATAGCCCATCTGTAAACAGCCCATCTATTTACCTATCTCATCCCCATACTCTATTTATTTATCTTGCTCCTTGCACCCCAGTATCTCTACTTGCACATTCATCTTCTGCACATCTACCATTCCAGTGTTTTAATTTCTATATTGTAATTACTTCGCCACCATGGCCTATTTATTGCCTTAACTCCCTTATCTTACCTCATTTGCACTCACTGTATATAGACTTTTTGTTTTCTTTTTGTTCTACTGTATTATTGACTATGTTTTGTTTATTCCATGTGTGTTGTTGTATGTGTCGAATTGCTATGCTTTATCTTGGCCAGGTCGCATTTGCAAATGAGAACTTGTTCTCAACTGGCCTACCTGGTTAAATAAAGGTGAAATAAATAAATACATTTTTAAAATGAGGCACGGTAGTAATTTATTTAACATCTTGAAATGAGAACATGTTTTTATTATGTTGAACTCTTCATGATAGAATGTTAAAATTAGGTGAAATAAAAGTTACACTACACAAAAGGTACTCAACTGGTGGAACAACCCGCACACTTTCCTCCTCCCAGGTATTTTGTACCAGTTTCCGTCTCTGTACAAAGGCATGGTCTTAAAGCTATGGAAGATGGCAAAACATGTAATAATAATAATAATTGATTGAACTTACAGGGCACTTTTCTAGACACCCAATGCGCTTTACAGTGTAAGGGAAAACTCACCACCCTAACCCCACTTACATACTTTTGCGATAAGTGCCATGGGAGTGACCACAAAGATGGGACACCCGTTTAAGTCCCATCTTCTTAAATTTTATTGAGGAACATTACATTGTTCTTTAGCACTTCAACATTATTAAAAGGAAATTGATGTTGTAAATTGGTACAGTATACTGTATGGTATAAATTACCGTGATCTGTCTTTGAACTTCCTGCCTTTCTGTTCATTTTAGAAGCATATCTGTATTTTGTTAGTCTGTCTTTCCCCCTGGTGGCATTCATACATCTTCGTGCCCACAATTTGAAAGGGAACACCATTGAATGTGAGACTTTTACTCACCCAACTCAGTTTTTTTTCTGCCAAAGGCTGAGCATCTGTTGAAGATCAAGAATATGATATATTACTATTAGAATGATAGGCTTGTAGGGAAACTAACGACAAACTGCTCTATCAAATAGAATAACTCATCCATGCTTGGAATGGAATCCCTTATACTATATAGCTAATTTTAGGTGAGTGGCAGAAGGTTAGCCTCATACGAACCATCCTGATCCTCGCGAGCTTACATTATGTGTCGCGAAACATCATGTAAGCGCATGCGATCAGGATGTTCGTACGAGGCTAGCAAAAGGCTGGGTCAAAGACAGGGTGCACAGATAGAACAATGAGCCAGATATAGGTATTGTAGCCCAAGGAGTGGCTGATGGACCTCCCGGCTAGTTGATGGACCTCTCAAATGTTCAGAGCTTGCGGTAGGAATCCGGAGATGTGGTAGAGAAAAAGCAGTCAGATATGCTCTGGGTTGAATCTCGCTGTGCAGCCTATAAGGGATTGCGTCAATTCAATCTGGTATCAGGACAAAATGTGATTCAGAGTCACCGAATATACTTTAAGTATTTTTATTAAACTTAAGCGATAAATGGTAAATGCAATTTTCGTATATACGGGCTCACTGTACCACCCCACAGGGTAGAACAGGGAACTGGCAGGATGTAAGTAAACAGCTGTTCTTTATACGGTGACAGACGTAGTTCCAACCCGTCTGTTGGCCTATCACCGTAGAGGCTGAGCGTGGTTTAAACTTTGCTCAGCCTATCGCCGGCGCTCAGGCTAGTCCCAGCCTCTTTGCGCTCTTTGGTGTCCGGCGCTGTTGCTGTGTAGATTACGCTCCCTCACCCCAGAGACTGAGGTCAGACAGCTCTGTAACATTGTCTGCGCTATTTGCACCTGCATACAGAGCACACTGTTCTCGCTCAAGGCTAACCACAGCTTCCCAGCACAC